>NC_133586.1:1531196-1606616 GCF_964106895.1 Numenius arquata
CGCCCCATTGGCTGCGGCCCGGCGCTGCGGCGCGGCGGTTGGCGGGGGGAGACGTCAATCAGGCCGGAGCCCCCGGGAGCGCCCGCCTCCGCAGTTATCAGGTTAGTGTTCGCCGCGGTGCTGGGGCTGGGGATTCCGAGCGGAGCTGGTTGAGCCCTCAAAGTCCCCGACCGCGCTGGCTGAGGGGGGGGTCTCCATCGGTGTCACTGCGCCAGCGGAGCCGGCGACAGCCAGCGACTCCCGCCAGCCACCGACATGGACATGAAGAAAAGGATCCACTTAGAGCTGCGGAACAGGACGCCCTCAGATGTAAGCAATGCCAAAAAAAAAAAAAAAAAAAATTAATAATAATAATAAAAATCCATCCCACTTTTTTTTTTTTTTTTTTTTTTTTTTGGGGGGGGGTGCATCCCAACCCCGCGGAGCTCGGGGAGGCGGGGGGGGGGGGGGGGACGGGGGTGGCGGCGGGGCCGCCGCCGCTGCTGCCCTTGAGGTGCCTACCTGTGCGTGTGTGTGTGTGTGTGCGTGTGCGGCCGCGCACCCCGCTTCGGGGGTCGTGTGTGTCCACCCCCCACCCCCCACCCCCCCCCTTCCGCGTCGCCCCCCGTCCCCCGGCACACGCGTTAGGCTCTGGGGGGAGACCAACGAGCGGCTGCTCCCGCCGCCGGTGCGCGATGCCTGGCCGGGGTTGGGAGGTTGGAAGGGGAGGAGGAGGAGGAGAGGGGGGGGGGGGGGGGGGGGCGGCTCGCCGGGCGTTAAATAAAAATAAGTTGGTGCTCCTTCGCCCGGCGTGTTTAGTTGGCAAATATTTGCGGTGGGTGCAGGGCAGGGAGAGGCGGCCGGGGACGGGCAGGGAGTTGCGAAGGGCTTTAGTTTAAAGTGCGTCTTGGTTTCTTTGCAGTGATCAGGCAGGAGAGACTGGGGAGCCATATTTGTAACTTTGTAGTCCTCATGAACGCGCCCTTTCTCTCTCTCTCTCTCTCTCTCTCTTTCTCCCTCTCCTCCAGATGCTGAGAAGATAAAAGGAAAAGAATTTATTATTTATTTTTTTTTTTTTAAACCGACGCTTAGCGGTTTTGTTTTGGTTTTTTTGTTGTTTGGGTTTTTTTTTTTTTGGTTGGTGGTTTTTTTTGTTTTTTTTTTTTTTTTTTTTGGCGATGGGGTATCGCCGCCGGTAGCGCGAGCGTTGAATAATAATAATAATAATAAAAATATTGCAAGAAATAAACGCACTCTCCACCCCCTCCATCCCCACACACGCACACGCACAAAAAGGCTGGATGTGTGCGTGTGCGTGTTTTTCTCTTCCCCCCCCCCCCCCCCCCCCTCCCTCCCTCCCTCCTTTTCCACCCCCTTTTTCCCTCCTTCCCCCCTTCCCCTCGGGGCCGGACTTCAGGTTGTTGTTCCGCGTCTGGCGGAATAAACCGGGGGGGGGGGGGGGGGGGGGAAAGAAGGAAAAAAAAAAAAAACCCAAAACTTTGTCAGGACAAAAAAAAAAACCCACCCCAAAAACAGAAAACAACGCCTCCCCCCATCCCAAAAAAAAAAAAAAAAAAAAAAAGAGTCGGGGGTTGTGGGGGGAAAGGGGCGCCCGGAGGCAGGGCCCCCCAACCCGCTTCGGCGGGGCTCGAACTCGGGGCGCGGGGAGGCGGCGGGGAAGCCCCCTCCTTCCCTCCCTCCCTCCTCCCTGCCCGCCCCGGCGGGGCCCGCCGCCGCCAGGCCCTTGCATAATGGCCGGGGAGGGCGAGGTGCGCCCCGGCCCCGCCGCGGGAGGGGAAGGAAGAACGGGGCGCGGGGAGAACGTACCTCTCCGGGAGGGGAGGGCGGAGGCGCGGCGGCGGGAGGCGGCCCCGCCGGCTTTTCGGTGTCCGGGGGACAAAGGCGGGCAGGTCGCTGTAACCTGCTCTTTAAAGTTTAAAAACTCCTAGGCTCGGAGGAGGAAGAGGAGGAGGAGGACGGGGGGGGGGGGAGGAGGAGGAGGGCTCCCGCCACGGCACACGCCGCCGTACCCGGCGAGGCGCGGCCCGGCCCGCCCGGTTGTTGGAGCGCGGGGGGCACAACGAGGCGAGCGGGGCCGGGCCGCCCGTCTCCCCCCCCCGGCCCCGCCGCGGCGCTGCCAGCGCCACACCGCAAGTAGGACGCGGCGCCATGTTGGTTTTTGGTTTTTTTTGGGTTTTTTTTTGCTTCCTCCCCCCCTTTCCCTCTCCTCCTCCTCCTTCTTCTTCTTCTTCTTCTTCCTCCTCCTCCTCCTCGGCCGGGCGCGGGCGGCGGCCCTGCCCGCCCCGCCGGGCCGTGAGGGGAGCTCCGGGGCCCGCCCCGCCGCCGTGTTCCCGCTCTGCCGGGCCGGGGTGTGTGTGGAAGTGCGACATGAGGCGTTGGCGGGGGGGGGCCTTCCCGCCGGCACTGCGGCGGCGGGGGCCGGGCGGCGGCGGCGGCGGCGGAGGGGCGCCCGGGCGCCCTCTCCGACATGACTGCCAGCCGCCGGGGCTGCCATTTTGTCGCCGAGCGCGGGGCGGGAGGAGGCTGGTGACGACCGGGAGGGTAAAAAGCCGCCGTATTCCCCTCCCCTTTCCCCTTTATTATGGTTTTTAATTATTGTTATTTTTTTATTTGATGCCGCTGCGGGGCGGGGGGAGGCCGCCCGCCCCGCGGCCTGCGGCGGGCACCGGGCCTCACCTGCCCGCCCCGCCCCGCCAGCGCCCGCCCGGGGGAGCGGGGCCGGGGCCGGGGACTCCCCGCAGCCCCCCCGGACCGGGAACTCGGCGCTGGGAATACGCCTTCTTCCTGGGCAGGGCCCTGCGGGAAGGTAGGTCTTTGCTTTTAGAGGTCCTTTTAAATTTTTTTTTTATTTTTATTTTTTTAATTTTTTTTTGGCCTTTTTTCCTCGGCTTTTGGTCCATTTGCCCATCGCTCCTACTGCTGGAGGCTCCTTCACCATCTTAAACAGGCGCCTACGCTTTAAAGACTTGATCCAAAGTGTGTTAGGTAGAAACTGGATTTTTTTTTAAAATTATTTAATTATTTTTTTTTCTCTCCACGGTGGGATTTTGTTCAGTTTTTGCTGTTTTCTGGCTTATGCCAAAGAAAGCTGCAGGAGCTCAGATCTGGTGGGGGTTCAGTGTTCCTCGGTTAACTCCGAAATCTGCAGCGGTTGCTTGTAAAATAAGGCTTAATTTAACCTGTCACCGCTCCTTTTTAGCTGCTAAGGCTGTCAGTGCGTTCTCTGTGTGGCTCCTCCCGAGGTACCAAAGGTGAGGCCTCCGTTACGAAGCCAAATCTTTCAGGTTTGGTGGGGAAGGAGGAGGAGATGCCATTGGGGAATGCTGCTCTGGTTCGGAGCCCGCTCTCCGCAGCCATTGATTACAGATGTGCGCACGTGCTTTTGCGTCCTGCAGAATTAAAGTGTACGCTTTGAAGTCTGGTTCTCTTAAAATACCTATTTAAATAAAATTCAGCTCCATCCAGCTAGCGCTTCGGGTTAAATACTTGCAGCCGGGGTTTCGAAACGATCCTAATGCCGATGTCATTTCTTTATGGATTTTATGGGTATGAACGGGATGGTTTTGCGAGTTGTTTTCGTTAGTCTCTGCTTTGATAGACAGGCAGTATTTCTCCTTCTGTGAGGGATCGTTGTTAAGTGTAATGTAAATAAAGCTTGGTGAAAATAACTGTGAATATACTTGTTTTGGAGCTTCTGCCCTGTGTGTGCTCAAGTGTTGCGGTACATCTTATATTTAATATATGTTATCAAAACGTGCAGGATCAAAACTTGTTTTAAATCAAAGTTAGATAAGAGGATGTTGAGAAGGTGATGTGCTTCTTTCTGAACCTATATTTTATAGTTTGACCTAGCTAATACGGTTCTTGTGTAGGATATTGGGGGCTGCCGTGCAGCTCGGCTCGCTACTTCCAGCTCTTAAGTCACATAATCCTGTAAGGTTACATGTTGACTAATAAAACATCATATAAATGTCCTGAAGTGGATTGTATAGGAGCTTATTTCTTCCTTTTCTTCCTCCATCTCTTTTTTTTGTTGGCTGTTTTTGGTTTAATTCTTCTTCCATTTTTACATGAATTCAGTGGGAGGTCTGGGGGTTTAGAGCTTGAAATTTGTTGTGTGGTTTTTTTTTTGTTTTGTTTTGTTTTTTTCTCCTGTGTTGTACAGCCCGAGTTGAGCTTGTGCATCTACCTTCTGCCCAGATATTTCAACTTTTTATCCCAATTACATTTAGCGGTCACTGACGGTAGCGCGCTCACTGTGGCATTTGTCACTTTGCTTATCTTGTTGATTCCCATCGTAAACTCATTAGGAAAATGCAAAGACTGGGAAACAGGCTCGGCTCTGAGGCTCTTCACACAGAGGTAGCTTTTCGAAATGATGCCTAAGCCCGATCTCCCCTGGTTTAGCCACCACCACAAAGGTTCTTTTAGTCTAGGATTTACTGCATTATCAGCTCAAAATTGTGACAGTGATAAAACACTGACTGTAACATTATTTCTTACACTATTTCTAACTCTGTTGTGCTTTAAAACTTAACTTGACAGCCCGATTTCTCTCTGCTTTTCAGTAGATTTTAACACCGAAGGGAAATACAGTGCAAGCATCTATACAAAGTGCTCTTTCAAATGAAAAATACAAATAAAAAGGTTCTTTTTCCCCAAGCTACTTCCTTGTTGTGGTGCTTGTGAGAACAGCAAAGAGTTTAAAGTGGCACTGAATAGTTAAAAAAAACCATTTGGGTCTTGTGCATGGATGCAGATAGAAGGGTTTTTTTGACTTTCCGTAGGCTGAAGTACCTCAAGCCGGGAAGGGGATGTGCTAAGTGTGGTAGGGTTCTGTGTGGGGTGCCGTGAGAGCAGCACCTACGAACTCTGTGCAGTGTGTGCACACAGTCGTGGATTTTTGCCGACTTGTCTGACTTAACCACTTCTGTGGTTCAGAAGTGGTTCTTCTAAACTCACAAAGAAATAGCTGTTTTGTCTTTTTTGTTTGTTTGTTTGTTTGTTTTTTCTTTTCAAACTTCAGAAGTCTGTAAAACAGCTGGTTTTCGTGGCTCTGAATTTCCAGATGCAAAGCTGTAAAATGAGTGTCCTGTCGGAGGGATGCTCCTCTCGGAGGGACTGGAGACCGCAGAAATCGGGCTGGAGAAGGGGGTGATGTGTGAGTTGTCCTCACTGAAATTTAGACTGGTTTCACAGCTGATTACTGGGAAATATTTGGCAAATTCTCTTAACCTGGACCAAGTTTTAAGCATATGAAAGGAACTCTGAATTGAAAACCATCAGTATATGGATCTTAACCTGGTTGCCTAGTTTTCCCATTTCTCTGTGATGCTGCTAGAAAGTAGCAACGGTAAGAGTTTTATTTTTTTTTTAACTTAACTCTTGAGAATTCTTTTGACCAGCAATATTTAAAGTACAGTCACAGTTACAAAATTTTCAGTATGAGTCAGGTTTGTGTCCAAATACTGATTTGAGAAAAACGTATTACGAGAAATAGCTGGGGTTTAGATGATGTCATTGTGTTGTAGCCCATGAAGAAATGCATCTCCTGAAGAAACAGGGGCTGTTGTCCTACCCACCAAGTGAAGTAAGTTGTTGAAACAAGGTGTGGGGGGCGAAACTTTCTTAGTACAAACCTTCTAGGGTTAAACCTAGCTATTATAATCCATCCTTGCAGCAGGATTTGTGTGTTATATATCAATAAATAGAGTATACCTTTCTGCTGCTTTGCTCTAAATGTGCACCAAAACCTCCTGAGTGTTTCAAAGTATGTGCAGAGATTTAGGACTTTTAAAATACTTTATCTTTTCACTGTATGTAAAAGACCATTTTATATATGTCAGAGATGCATCTTTAAATGTACAGTGAACCGTGGCACAAGTATCAGTGGCTGTTTTCTTGAATATTTGCATCCCCTAAGGCTGATGGTGACTGGTTTTTCCCATTTCATTCATTCTCTGGATTACTCCCCCCATCCTAAGTTGGAAAAGCCTGAAAATTACAAACTTGGACCCGTGAAACATGTGAAACATTGTCTTGAACGTTTTTTGAATGAATTAAAAGTAAGGGAAGGTTATGGGAGTAGTTCTGGTTTGCAGATTGGAATCCCAGGCACCTACTGGGATCCCAGCGCCCTTTCTGGGGTGGGAATGGAGGAAGGGAGGTCTTCTTGCCATTTGTGGAGCAGGCGATGGCTTTCGGCAGTTCTAGGCTGACAAACAGCTCGGCTCGATGAACCAAACTCTCTGTGTCCGCAGCTGGGTACGAGTCTCAAGTGGGAATAGAGAGCAGTGATGTTTTTGTTGTGCTTTGGAGTGATGGACACTTCTCAGCTATTTATGTGACACTACTGGACTTGTTCTGCATAGAATATTTTTTTTTTCCTGTCTCCTCTCTTGCTCTGCTGCCCGTCAGACAAAGTAGCTAGTAAATACAGGGTCTGTATTTTTTGACTAGGTTGCTAAAATCAGTCCTGAAGCCCTTGCATATGTAAGCATGACCTTTGAAATATTTCCAAAAAAAAAAAAAAAATAGCAAAGCCTCAGTGGTTTGCCGTTCCAGCACTGTGTAAAAGTTGGGCTCTCTATTGGAGCACTCATTTGTCCATCGACTTGGTCTATTGAACGCTCTACCTTCAAAGCTAAAAAAAATAAGCTAGGAAAAGCTTATCTTTTGCAAGTATGATTTGCCAGTGCATGCTATAGCAGCTGACATCTTCAGAGACTGCTTTCCCTATTAAATATGCAGCTCTTAAAATGAGTCTTAATTTAAATGCAGTGTTTCTTTTTTATGTATGTCTCTACATCAGCCCTTTGTTGCTGAGGGCGATTGGGAGCACACGCAACCCAACAAACTGAGAGCTTCAGCTTAAACGCTTAAAATTGTTAAACTGCGGAATTTTCAAATTAAAGGTGCAGTGCAGCCTTATGTTTTGCTTCTGTTTTATTTAATAATAGCTGGCAGTGAAGGAGAAGCGCGTTGGATGTGGCACTGGGCACTCGGTTTCTCAAATAGAGAGGAGCTGAGCCGTGGAGCTGAAGAGACCGGTGCGAAGTCACCCACCCCAGCCAGGAGCGGGTACCATCTGTAGAAAAGAGAGAACCCAGCAACATTCATGTGAATATTAAGCATTTAATGCCAAGATCAAGCAATTTAAGTCTTTGAAACAGTGAAATATTTGGAATTTGTACAGAGTTACGCTGCTAACAGTAGAAACAAAAATGAAAACTAGCTACATGCTTTTGAATGAAACAGCTTTCCCCTGTCCCGAAAGCGTGTCCTTGATTTATTAATTAGTGTGTTGCTTATGCATATGGCTATACCCACCCTTGCAAATGTGTGAAATTTGTGTGACTCATGGGGTTTCTTGCATGGGGGGGCTGGTTTTTTTGAGAAAGACAAGGGTAGATTATTCTTTTTGGAAGTTTTTTTAGTACAGGAGATGCCTCGTAATTAGATAGAAGTGTAAGACGTAGTCAGAATTGCCAAGATTCTTCGCCCTTTTGCCACTTCCATATTTAACTTGGACCTTTAGTTTCTTGTAGAGCAGAGCGAAGGGACGTAAAATCAGTGGGAGCCATATGTGTCGCTCTCAGGGTTTATAGCTGTGCTGTGTAAAATATTAGAGGGTAGAAAAAGTAAATGTATTGATACTGAGCCAGATTTTTTTTTCCTGAGCTGTGCAAGCAGCCCTAAGCTGTCTCTGAGCACAGAGCAGCTTTGATTTAAAAAAAAAAAAAAAAAAAAAAAAGAAAAATCACACAACAACAAACAACCAACCAAAACAACCCAAATTCCCTGTCTCTCCTTCCCTGCTCCTTTCCCTTGGCTGGGGTAGGGATGGTGCAGGGTCCCCCAAAAAATGTAGAGTGGCCATGAAAAAGAGACACGAACTGTGTTCATGCTCGTGGGAGTTATCACCAACAGAGCCCAGCCTGAGGGGACTTCAAGAGGTGGCTTTAAACTGCTGTTGTGCGGCATCGCTTTGGGCTCGGGGACAGCGATTTAACGAGATGCTTGAGTCCGGACTGTGACAGGTGTCCTCAGAGACACCCGTGTTGTCACGGGATTGTTCTTGGTCCTCAAGCAAATGTTTTCATGCAATTCATAGCATGGTAGAATGGTTTGGGTTGGAAGGGACCTTTAAAGATCATCTAGTTCCAACCCCCTGCCCTGGGCAGGGAATTCCTTGGTTGCACCCTTGTCCGGAGTCAATCCGAGTTTCTTCATCACGTGGTTGTTGGATCAACTAAATTAAATAAAAAGCACTTACTTAGGATATGGTTTACGAACAGGGAGTAAACCTGTATGAGAACCGTGGCATTATAGTTCAGAGCCAGCAGTATCGGGATCCGGGCAGGTCCGTGCCTATTGATGCTTGTAGTGAAAAGTAGCAGAGGCACCGAAATCGTATCGACATGATGCTGGAAGTTCAATTTTTGGGCTTCTCAAACCCGCCGCTGAAGTGTTTGGTGGGAGTTTCCGAGAAAGAGATGCGGGAGAGGAATTCGGATAGAGAAGTTTGGCGGGGTTGCGTCATTTTGAGAAACCCTAGATGAATTTTGAGGTCCGGCAGTTGTTTCGTGTGAGCCGGTTGCAGGAATTTGGGATTTCCAGCTGGGCTGAATGGGTGTGGAACAGGGAAACCAGCTGGAAGCGGAGCCGGTTGCCGTCAAACCAGGCTGTTGTGTTCAGTGGCTATGAATTGCTGGGTATCGAAGGGGCTGGTTATGAGTGCTGGTGGAAAGGACGCCTTTTTTCAGGCATGGGGAGCACGTCTTGGGAGGAAATCCCATAAAATTCAGCCTGAACGGCTTTGAAGCCCTGACAGGCGCCTGTTGTTTGTTGGTGGTGAGACTCAGCGCTTGTACCTGGTGTCCGTGGTGGTGGTAAGGGAGCACTATTCACAATTACGAGTTTTTCCCTGCCCCGGGATTTGCAGGTTCTTTGCCCAACGCAGTAACGACCAGAGCCTGTGCGAGGTGCACATGGTCGTTGGGTAACTAGTTTACGGCATATACTGCAAGTGAGTCAAATCTATCCATCCCATCTCAGATAGTCGTAATAAAGCCTTGAAGGGATGTATCAAAATTAAGCTCAACATGACCTGACAACGTGTGCTTACGGCCCAGAAAGCCCCCCACACCCTGGGCTGCATCCCCAGCAGCGTGGCCAGCAGGGCGAGGAGGGGGATTCTGCCCCTCTGCTCTGCTCTGGGGAGACCCCCCCCAGTGCTGCCTCCAGCTCTGGGGCCACCAACATCACAAGGACAGGGACCTGTTGGAGCCGGGCCAGAGGAGGCCACGGAGATGCTGGGAGGGCTGGAGCCCCTCTGCTGTGAGGACAGGCTGAGAGAGTTGGGGGGATTCAGCCTGGAGAAGAGAAGGCTCCGGGGAGACCTCGGAGCCCCTTCCAGTCCCTAAAGGGGCTCCAGGAAAGCTGGGGAGGGACTCTGGATCAGGGAGGGGAGCCCTAGGAGGAGGGGGAAGGGTTTGACACTGAAAGAGGGGAGATTGAGATGAGATCTGGGGAAGAACTTCTTTGCTGTGAGGGTGGTGAGAGCCTGGCCCAGGTTGCCCAGAGAAGCTGTGGCTGCCCCATCCCTGGAGGGGTTCAAGGCCGGGTTGGAGGGGGCTTGGAGCAACCTGGTCTGGTGGGAGTGTCCCTGCCCAGGGGAGGGGGGGTGGGACTGGGTGATCTTCAATGTCCTTTCCAACCCAAACCATTGTGTGATTCTATAAAATCACGTTAGTTTAGTAGGGGAAAAAAACTTCACCCCTGCCACCTGCAGTTGGTGCCCTTATTCTCTTTTGGTTTTTTTACTTGTGTATCTCGGGAGGAAGAGGATGTCAGGACTACAGGAATTTTCCCTTCCCTGTTAAATTCAGTTCTCTTCGTGGCCATATCCCCATCCCTGAGCGTCTCCACCGGGCGATGCCCAGAAGGAGCAGCCGAGGGTTGCCCCACGGAAGGGGAATCCCGGGTGGCACCCAGCCAGCGCCGTCGGGGCCACGGCACCAGCCTCCCTCCCTGGCCCGCAGGCAACCTGCCAGAGGTAGGAGGGGGCACAGCCCGGACGGGCAGCGTTCTGACAAGCCTGGAAAAGCTCGACAGCTGTTGAGGTGTCTCTTAATTGACGTACAGCAGCCCAGTGGCTGCTCTAATTTGGGCTAGAGATTATTCTGCGCTCCGTCTCTCGCTGTTTTCTACCAGGAGCTGAACTTTGCGTAGCTGGGCTCTTGCTTGATGGTTGTATCACAGGGGGCCCCACTTTGGCTGGAGATCTGTCTTGAATGTAGGTGGCAAATGGCATGTGGTGCTGTCTTCATTTAAAAAAAAAATAAAAAAAAATTAGTGTTTCAGGTTGGTTACATTTTGGTGACCATCTTGGAGCAGGAGTTGCATCGTGTCTCTGAGCCTTCAGAGCAGCTTTGTTAGCCTAAGGTGTTGAGTAGGCTGTTTGTTCAAGCATTTTTTGGCCTAGTCGCGTTCCAGGTAGTATCTGAAATGGAAATTCATTCCACGTTTATCTCCTCTAGAAGTAACCTTGGGGGAAGCTTGCAGCCTGAGTGTGGAGAACATCATATCCTTGCCATCACTGTGCAGCTGAGCACGAACGATGGGCTCCTGCAAGACTTGGGTGTTGTCTTCTTCAGCCTTGTCAAACCCGTGCCTTCCCCAACAGAGAACGTTGTGGCTGTGGAGGACTGGCTTCTCTTAAACTTTGCTGCACAAATTGAGTAGAAACCTAAGGAGATCCATTTCTGCTCAAGGATCCCCAAATCTGTGTGAGTAGAGGTCTAGAATCCAGTATAAGAACTAGGAGGAAACAACTCTTGGCGGTCTGGTTACAGTAGACAGCAATGGTCCTGCTTTACCCTGGAGTCATGCAAGGCTTTGCGTGGACTATGCAGGCTTTTGAGACCAAAAAACTCCCAAAGACAGAAACGCAAGTGTCCTGAAGAAGTCTTTGTGCATCTGGGAGAGAATAAAACTGTCTCTGCTCTCAAAAGTAATTTGGACTTCGCTTCTGCTTCCCACAACGGGCTTCCCTTGCTCTCCCCTCCCTTCTTCCCACAGCCCTGCCCTTTTCCAAATGCAGTTTCTTTCCACTGGGTTAAGAGGTGTGAAGGACTTCTCTCAGTGCTCACCTGGATCGTTTGGTTGGGAGCAGTGCAAGACAGAGTTAAACCTGTTATCTTTACCTGCTTTTTTCAATAATTGAGTGCCACATAGTGGGATATTTCGGTCCTGGGGGTACCGTAGGCACCGTACGCTTCAAAAGCATCTGGTCCATTGTGCTGAAAATGAGATGTTACAGCCTTTGCTGTTCCTGCAGAATGGTATTTCTACTTGTAAATTCGCCTTTTATCTTCTGAAATTATGCTCACAACCATGTCCTTCTGTCACCCTGTTAAGCCTTCAGTTACCGACCGGGATTTGGGAGCTCAGTCCCAAGTTCGTGGATCTCCCTGCCCGTGGGTTGGAGGCTTTCTGAAATAGAGACTTGGCCTTTTTACCTGTGGGAATGTAGATTAAGGGCGAAGGTGCAGCTTAATAGTTGTCTCTGTGTAATTATATTCTGTAGGTTGTGTGTGTGATGATAACTGGAGAGTGTGGTGCTGGGAAGGGGAGGCAGGAGAAGGTTTGCCGGGTACCGTGTACAGACAGCGAGTCCCAGATGTCTCTTGTGATGACTCCCGTGAAATCCCGTGGCTGCTTACACTCGGTTGCCTGTGCTTGCCCTAGGAATGGGTTGGGATCTCGCAGTAGACCCCATGGCTATATTAAGGATGTCATATATGCATTTGGGAACGCAGCTTCATGCGGTAACCATAGTAGGAAGCAGATAAGTTGCTGGTTATCAAGCAGGCGGTAATGTAGAGTGTGATGTCATGAAAGTCATGAAGAGATAGAGGGGATGCTGTAATTAATCCATAGTTAACAGCGCAGCGGGCGTTAGCAGAGATGTGATGCCGTGTGCTGAAAGCATCTGGGACCATCAGAAATAGAAACTGGGATGACCTCAGGAGAACGGGGTCCAAGCCGTGTGGTCTGAAGAGGTTGTTGGAGAAGCAGCCATCGACTCGTTCATGTGTGACTGCTGAAAACTGAGGACTGGTACCAGCAAACTGCAGAGAGATGGTCGAGCAGAAGAACGCGGGACACCAGGAAGCACCCGCTTGAGCAGATGGCACCCATGGAATGGGGGAGAGGGGCAGCAGAGCCCTGGGCCACCTCGGGAACCCAGAGGACAGGGCTGGGTGAGAAACGCTTGGCAAGTTGAAGCTGTAAAGTGTGTAATATCCCTACCCGAGCACCTGATTGTCAGAAGTGCTATCGAAGATGCGGTTACGTGCTACGGGAACCAGCCTGGCCACCTGCTTGTTAGGTTTTCTGCTAGACATGCACTGCTGGTGCCTTCTTAGCTCTTTAGGTGAGTATGGAGGTGTTATTTGTGGTGATTGGTTACCTACAGCGTGCTGCTCTTCCAGCCTTCCTCACTATATAGCAGTTTTTTGGGAGAGGGAGGAAGGATACACCCAGCTCATGTGGTCTGCCTCTTACTAGAACTTAATTGTGTTAGTACTTCAATTAGTGCTTCGATGTGTGATTACGGTGTAGGCAGTGATAAGGTTGACCCTACACAACTGCTGCGAGTTGAATCTTCCTTTGATGCAGCCCAACGTGAATTAGCTGAGGATACTTATTCTCTTAGCTTATCTCTCCAAACAAGTCCAGATTCTTGTTCAGATCCAAACCGTTCTGACCATCTCTGTGTCTGTGATACGACAGAGACTGCCGTGTGATACAGCTGAATTGGTTCAGAGCAGCTGAGCCCACTCATCTCCTTCGGGTACATAAAAAGGCTCAGAAATGGTGCTCGCATCACCTGGGCTTCCTGCAGCAGCCAAAAGTTTATCCTGTGTTTTGGTAACAGAATATGAGGAAAGAGATGTAAAAAACCGTAGTCTTGCTGTGTGTTTTCAGGGAGGTTTGGTGGATGTTTGGGGAGTGATTCAGGAGCTGGAATTTTCCTTGAGATTTTACAAAGACTTCTGAAAAACAAACAAGGAGTGGGTTTGTAGTCCTCCTGCCGTACTTTTTGTGGCAGTGAGTTGCTTGAGATGGAATGTGGCTTTGCTAAGGTCACCTCTCCGCTTCTCCCTCTCCCTGCACCGACACAGTTAACGTGCTCGCTGCCCGGCGAGGCTGCACCGGGGCTGGGTGAGCCCCAGCATCCTCAGAAGGGGCTGAGGTTTGAGAGGAGACCTCTCTGCCGCCGCCAGCGCGGTGGAAAAGGGCCCGTTAATAACCGGTGGGGGGGCTTGGAAAGCGATGTCCTCTCCCGGGATGGGGGGACGGCGCTGCCTCGGCGTTAACTGCAAAACAGCAAGGTCTTCAGGAGGAGGTGGGAAATGAGAGTGGAAGGGGAGGTGAGTGGGATACGCGAGACTGTGGGCTGAGAGGCCGTGGACAAATAGCTGATGGTAGTTTTAATACTTAAAAAAAACTGTAAAAGCTGGTGGTAGTTTCTGCTGCTTGTACTGTATGAAAGAGAACTGGGTACCGTGCAGCCATGAGCGTGCACGTGGGGGTGAGGTTGGGAGAAGCCCCGTGAGCCGAGTTCACCCTCCTTTTGCACACGTGTATTTTCGACGGGATTCTTAAATCTCTGCAAACACCAAGCCGTCTTAGTTTTGACTTGAATTTTATTCTGTGGGGTCACGTTCTGTCAGAAGCGACGCCGTGTGTTAACGTGGCCCTGCCCATGGTGGCATGGGCTGGAACTCGACGATCTTTAAGGTCCCTTCCAACCTGAGCCGTTCTGTGATTCTAGGAATACAGCTCTGACCGCTTAAGCACCGAAATTACCCTGCGGCGGTGTTGCTTCTGGAGCGTTAGGATCCTGTGCTCGGCTCTTTCCTAACCCAGCTCTTGGGTTCCACCGGGCTTTCCACCGCTTGCAAACCCACCGGTTCTGTCCCTTCATCGCTTCCCCGTGGAGTTGCTTTGGCTGTACCTTTGCCTGGTGTCGAGGGGAGCATCGCAGGTCTGTCAGGCAGAGTTTTCTGAAAGGTAGAGAGGGAACAGCAGTCTGGAGCTAAAAAGGGCAAACTAAAAGCAGAACCCGGTTGGCTCCTCTGCCACCATATTCAAGGGTTTTTCATCGGCATCCGTGGCTGTTTCCAGCTCCACCTCAAATCTCTTCTCCGCCCCTGAGGGAGCTTTGTCCGATTCCCTCTTTGCCTCTTCTCCATCCTGCCCTTGGGGAGGCTGAAGGGATGGATGTTCCCCCTCCCGGGGTGTTGTTTCTTTCTCAGCGTGAGATTTAGGTGCTCCTTCGCTCTGATGCCGTAACTCGGAGCCGACTCCAAACCGAGCATTTTCCCTCCTTTGCTTCCCCTCCCTGCGTGTGCTCTTCCAAACTCCCTTTGCAAAGGGGACAAGGCAAAAAAAGACCTCACACAAGCACTAGTTTCCCGGTGTGGAGGTCAGCCCCGTTCTCCGGAGAACCTCCTCTCCCATGGCACAGTAGATGCCCCCCTGGCTCCGAAACGTGCCCGTAGGTGGGTGCTGGGACGAGCCACCTTGCTGGCCAAGGGCGATAAGGGGACAGGCAGGGGCCTCCGGTGCTGGTGAGCCCAGACACAGATAGGGGGGAACGCAGCTGCCTTACAGCCTGTATTTGGGGTGGAGCTTCTTTTATTTTACTTTTTTTTTTACTTTTTTTTTTTTTTTTCTTTGGCGGGAGCTCTGTCTATGTGTGTGTGAAGCAGATGACAGCAAACCCTGTGTTTGTCCCCAAATTGATCTCGCTGGAGGATCCTGATACTTAAATACTGTTACAGCAAGAAGATACACGTGTTTGCCTTTAAAATGGCTTTCCTGCTGTCCAAATTTCAGAGCAGAGAGGGTTTTTTGTAGATTGTTTTTTAGGTTTGGTTGTATTTTTTCCTCCCAGTGGAATAGATGTATGTGAGATCAGGAGCATTTGACTTCATCTTTGGTTTCTTCTGACAGGCCTGAAATTCTTCTGGATGACTTTTGTGTAGTCATTCCCTATCATAATTCTTCTAGGAAAATTGTAGAGTCTTGGAAAAATGTATTTCCTGTCTAACACTGCTCCTCCTACTCAATGAATCACTTGTACTCTCGTGTTGCTTTGGGCTGACTTCCCTATTGACTTCAGTGCTTGGGACTTAATTAGAAATCGAGGGATGATATTTGGAGCTGTAAAACTACATAGGATCCTTCGCCGTGTAGTGGAATTACGGTAATAAATTAAGAAAATTAAATATTTGCATATTAACTGTCCTCAGTGTAAATGGAAGAGTTGCTTCGTGTTTCTGTGTCCACTGCTCTTGAAGACTTCTTTTATCCCATCCTCAGCGTAAAGCAGCATCCCCTCCCTGTCCACACCTCTAAATGAACCTCGAGCACAGGACGGGGTCTGCAGTACACGCAGAAGGATGGGATTTCCTTGGGTATCTTATAAGGGAGAAATAACCCCCAGCAAATCTCCGTGGGTGTGAAAACGTCTGGGTGTTCCCCGATTGGTTGGGCCCTTCCCGTGGAGTCACAGTCCCTGGTGGCAGAGGAAATCTCACCTTGGCTACTAAGGGACTGGAATCCCTTAAGGCTGGCCTGGCTTTGGGGTGAAAAAGAGCGGTTTTATTCAGGGTGAGGCGTATTTAGGGGCTGTTTTGCATTGATGCCGGTGTTTGTGTCCCTTGAAGATAGCACCTGCCAAAAGAGAAGTGCTGTATTTAAAAAAAACACCCAAGAACCCAGCAGAGCCCTGGAGCCTGTCGTTTGCTGCACACACCCCTGGGGCTGCCCGGGGCCCATGGGGACATTATCGTCACCTCTCCCTTCCACCCTCCCTTGCCCCAACAGGGCCAGGGAGATAAGGGCTACGCTGCAGCGATGCTGACAGAGCCTCCCCTGCCAGCATCCTCTGACACATCGCCTGAAATACCCCAAAAAGCTGGAGAAGATCTTCCCCTGAAGCAGCATCCCGGTTTGGGATCACCAGTGTCTGAGCAAACAGTCGTCTCTCCACGCTTGAAAAGCTCCCAAATAATTTTTGCGTGCAGAGAGAAGCTATTTTAACAACTGATGATACCTTGTAATAGCACAGGAGTTACACAGAGTGTCAAAGTTGTTGGTTAGTTTAAAAATAAATAGATTGGTTACATGTTTTTTAGGGTGCTTATTGCCTGCGTTTACTAAAGAGGATGCTTTAGTGAAAGGATTCGTGTTTTTGAGCTGTTTACATTGTTCATACAACACCACCAAAGGTGGGCAGTTGAAACAAAGCCCGAATATCCATGTTTGTGAATCGCTGCTGACCGTGCTAGCACAAATAGGGATCAAACACTGAAAATAACCTTTCGCATCCTTCCCAGTTTACCGGAATACCTGCCATTTTTCGCCTGATCTGTGCCGTCCTTTGCTTGTGAGTGAAGTCTTTGTCCTCCTCGTCTCATGCACATTTTGTGGTGTTCTCTTCCCAGGTTAAAGAACTCGTTCTTGACAACTGCAGGTCATACGAAGGCAAAATCGAGGGCCTCACAGATGAGTTTGAAGAGCTGGAATTCTTAAGTACAATCAACGTAGGCTTAACCTCAGTTGCAAACTTACCAAAGTTAAACAAACTTAAGAAGGTAAATAAAATATCCCGTGCCGTGTCCCTTCCTCTCTGCACTGTACCGAAAGTAAAAGAGTCGTTTGGATAAAAACCTAACTTAGCTGAGCAAACTGCTTTGTGATATGTGTTTGCACTAAAAACTTGAGATGTTTCTGTGCCTTCTAGCTCGAGCTAAGCGACAACAGAATCTCAGGAGGACTGGAAGTGTTGGCAGAAAAGTGTCCGAACCTCACGCATCTAAATCTAAGCGGCAACAAAATAAAAGATCTCGGTACAATAGAACCTCTGGTAAGTCAATGCGAGACAGGGTGAAATCGCACCCCGTTTTGGGATGAGTAGAGGTGCTTACAGGCTGGGAAAGTCCGTAACAACTTCCAGTGGGGTGTTTTGGGCGCTTATCTCTCTGGGCAGGTTGCCCTGGGGCTGGGGCTGGCCCCGGGCTATGTGGCAGCGGCTGCTTCCCTCTAGTGGCTGCAGCTCTGGGGAGCACTGTGGCTCTCTGCTGCCGTCTCCCAGGCGCTCTGCTCCAGCTCGGTGGGTTTTCCCTGAAGCCTTGGGTCTCAAATCACCAGCCACCACATCTTCCCAGGGGTCTGGTGTGTGGTGGTGAGTGGTCGGGGCTAGCTGCAGCCCCATGTGCCTCCCCCTTTACTGGGTTTGCTCACTGCAGCTGGGCAGAGGTTGCTGAGCTTCCAACTTATTCCTGCTGGTTTCCATTTCCTCTTGTTAAAAGTCTTATTTCAAGTGCTGAGCTCAAGTTTGTCAGGCTGCGATTCCAAAGAGCATCCCAAGTGTCACTTCTGGTAGTGCTATTTTCTAGGTTTTGGGTTGTGTGCCCTTTGCTCTCCAGAAGTGGAGAGGTTTGGTTCACTCTTATTTGGAATCATAGAACAGTTTGGGTTGGAAGGGACCTTAAAGCCCACCCAGTGCCACCCCCTGCCCTGGGCAGGGACACCTCCCACCAGACCAGGTTGCTCCAAGCCCCCTCCAACCTGGTCTTGAACCCCTCCAGGGATGGGGCAGCCACAGCTTCTCTGGGCAACCTGGGCCAGGCTCTCACCACCCTCACAGCAAAGAAGTTCTTCCCCAGATCCCATCTCAATCTCCCCTCTTTCAGTGTCAAACCCTTCCCCCTCCTCCTATGGCTCCCCTCCCTGATCCAGAGCCCCTCCCCAGCTTTCCTGGAGCCCCTTTAGGGACTGGAAGGGGCTCCAAGGTCTCCCCGGAGCCTTCTCTCCAGGCTGAATTTTCCAAATACTTGCTCTTAAAATGTCTCGAGGAGCAGTTCTCACACGAGTCCACTGCCCCCAGTTTCAGACTTACTGTTTTCTCGATGTCACTGCTGGTTTACATGCTAAACTCCAGAAGGGAGATATTTCATAAGACTCGATACAAATCCTCAACTTCTTGTGCTTTTATTGTTGGTACTTCAAAATGCTGTGGGCACTGCAGACCACCTCCTCCTCAAAAAAAAAAAATATTAAAAATTAGGAAGGGATTGAATTCCTGTTCAATTTGTAAGCTTTTATTTATTTTTCCAAAGGTTAGGGAACAATCACTGAAATTTTTTTAAATCTTTCTTAGCAAAGTTCTTGTGTCCAAAGAATAGTCTTTTTCTTCTTCCATTGAAAGTGGTCGTTTGAATGTACGTGACTGCAGGCTCCAATGTCTTGCCTTGTGCTTTTGGGATAACTCATTGGACTAATATTTATTCTTAGCTTGGCCCCTCGCAGCAGGTGGGATTTTTGCACCGTTATCTATTTCCAAACTTTGGTTTTCTACTTGGGAGATGCTGAACTTGAGAGAGACCAAAGCAGCAGTGGCTGGGCATTGCAGTTTTCTGTTCCACACCAAATTAATAGGCAGAGACCAAAATGACCCTAATTGTCACGGGAAGCTCTTGAGCGCATTAATTAACTCTGGCTGCTCTTGCATTCTCTGCTGGGTGGAGAATTATTGTAACACTGAACTTTCCTTTCTTTGCAGAAAAAGTTAGAAAACCTGAAGAGTCTAGATCTTTTCAATTGCGAGGTAACCAACTTGAACGATTACAGAGAAAACGTATTCAAGCTCCTCCCGCAACTCACATACCTCGATGGCTACGATCGGGACGACAAAGAAGCGCCGGACTCTGATGCAGAGGGCTACGTGGAGGGCTTAGACGACGAGGAGGAAGATGAAGATGGTATGTGAATTGTGCTACTTGGTGTACGTAAGTTAAAAGATCCATATGCTGCCTAGTACGTTTTGCTTCCAGCTCTGACTTGTTGGCAAGAGAAGGGTGTTCTCAGCAGCTCCTTCCTGACTGATGTAAAGGAGAGAAGTACCTCAGTGTCCTCTGAAGGAATGAGGGGAAAGGAGATGGGCAGGGCCTGAAAGAGCTACTTTCTCAGTCTTATCCCTAGTGAAAGATCGGGATGACAAAGAAGCGCCAGACTCTGATGCAGAGGGCTACGTGGAGGGCTTAGACGACGAGGAGGAAGATGAAGATGGTATGTGAATTGGTGCTGCTCGGTGTACGTAAGTTGTGAGACTGATTCGCTGCCTGGTACATTTTGCTTCCAGCTCTGACTTGTTGGCAGGAGCATGGGTGTCCTCAGCAGCTCCTTCCTGACTGATGAAAAGCAGAAGTATCTTGGTGTCCTCTGAAGGAAAGAGGGGAAAGGAGATGGGCAGGGCCTGAAAGAGCTACTTTCTCAGACGTTTCTGTAGTCAAAGGTGACGGCCGGAAGGGTGGTAGAAGAAAGGCGCCCCAAGGAGGAGTAAGATACTGAAAGATTTCAGGAAACGGTAAACCCCAGGGGATGGGGACATAAGGGAGAAGTGGGTAAGAAAAGATGACGTGCACGCACTGCAGTTTTCCAGGAACAGCACAGCACGGATCAGGGAAGTACGAGCAGTTGTATAGACCCTGATGGAGAAGGGTGGGGTGGAAAACCAGACTGGGCATAGAAAAAAGCAGCCGAGTCAAGGAATTAAGTAAAGGAGCCAAGGCATTAATAGGAGGGAGGCTGTAGCTGCTCGGTGAGGACAACGTGAACTGGTTGGTGTCGGGCAGAAGAGAGGAGAGTGCGTATATTGAAGTCTGCCTGGGGCAAGCTCTGTGAGAGGCACTAACGAAGCAGGAGCAACTTTTTAACATTAGGAAAATGCACGGTGGGTCCCACGGTGCTGCAGGAGCCGTTCTGCCTCCCCGGCAGACTGTGCTCGGGGGCATCAGTGGGATGAGTATCCGGCTGGGTTTGGGGAATTTGCTGGACTCTTCAAACCCAGCTGCGCAGCAAAAGCGGAATAGCTGGACTTGCACTTTTCCCTGGAGCTGGATGTGAGCTGTGGCCAGAGGGGCGAGCGCTGCCTTCAGCCAGGTTCAGCAGGGACGGGTTCTTCTCCTCCGAGCTCATTCCATTGCATGAAAAAACCCTCCGTAACACCATTCCTGCAGCATGGAAACTTGATTTCTGGTTTGTGGCTTGGGCTAGTTGCGTTTAATCTCTTTTCTCTTGAAAAAGAGATGGCAAACTGGTAAGATGGATTGTGTGTGACCCTTTTGTATGGCTCTGGCAAGGGGTGTCCCTTGTGGCGGGGGTTCCCGGTGCATGCTTGGCTTGTAAAGTTCTGCTCTATCCCTGGTGGGGGCAGATGGACACTTGCAGATGAGGAGCTGCAAGCGTCCCACGGGCTCAAAAATGCATATTAGTGGTGGGAAGTGGAGCAGCTGAAGCTAAAACAGTCCTGAGGCTGCTGTGACCTACTGTCGAGGCCCCTGCAGCTCCAGAGCAGCTCCGACCATGGGTGCAGCTGCCACCCTCCCCTTGTCACCAGGCTGAAGAGAGACAGAGCTACATCTAGCCGTGTCTCGTGGCTGCAGCGCTGGCTTTCATTCTGCGCTGCCCTTAAACAATGCTTTCAGCCTGCTCCTCGTGTCGGCAGGAGGTCACATCTCAGGTGGCAGCATTGGGGGGGGAAAAAGTAAACTTTAAATGTCTGAGTGGTTAATCTTTGTTTGACTGTATAGAAGAGGAGTATGATGATGATGCTCAGGTAGTAGAAGACGAAGAAGACGAGGAGGAAGAGGAGGAAGGAGAAGAGGAGGATGTGAGCGGAGAAGAGGAGGTAAGAATTTGTGCATTTGGTAATGGGTGTGGAGTGAACGTTCTCTAACTGGGAATAGTCGGGTGAGAAATACACCAAATATCGGAGGATTTTAGTACTTGAAGCCTGTGCTTTCTTTTTGACTCAAGAAGCGTCGCAGTGGGGGGTGGCTTTGAGGCATGGCTGTCTATGAGCCAGCTGCCATCTAGTGACCAGTGACGTGAAATCATTCTCTTTATTGGGCTGATGTCAAAAATACTCTCGGGAACGTCTGCAGACCTCGTCTGTGGGGCCTTTGAAGGGCTGGGGCTACAGCCTCCCTACGGATGAGAGAGTGGTACCCAAATTACTGAGCCTGAGCTCTTGGAGCAAGATTCCTCCTTGGGTGTGTTCTTTGGGATTCTTCAGGATGCTTCAATTCTTGGTGCAGTCCAGGTCTTGGTGACAGGGATGAGCCAGTCACGCTGTACTGAGACTTTGCCAGAGGCAGAACTGCTGGGATGGGCTCAAATTTGTCTGTAGGGGGTCAGATTATCTGTCCTCTGGCCAAACAGGTGGTCTTAGATCCTTAACTCCCCTTCCTGAATGCTTGGTCACCCTCTTCTCAGAACCACCAGCAGCTCCTCAGCCTCTGTAGATGTCAGTTCATCTTTTAACTCTCCGCCCCAAGAACACGCGCCTTCAAGTCAAGAGAGTCATCGAGTTTTACTAAACTCAGGACATCATAACGAAACCGGCAGCTTTCTATCAGTGTGAAGTATAAACCCACTTTCTCACTAAAGACTTGAAGCTCGAAGTGGCTGCTCTGATCGCTTGTGATTTTCTGCCGTGAAACTTGGGCCAGAGTCCAGTTAAACCATAGCAAGAAACCTGCACTTTTATATAAACGGGTGGGAAGTGTCTGTCTTTTTGTTTGGTTTTTGTTTAAGATGCTTCAAGGAGTTTTTCGCTGTTGTAAAAATGCTGTTGGGTATTGCCAAATCGCGAAAGGTCCTGCACTAAAACCAACTTTTTAATCCATCCTTTTTTCTTTTTTTCCCCTCTTTTTTTAAAATGTAGGAGGATGAAGAAGGCTACAACGATGGTGAGGTAGATGACGACGAAGATGAAGAAGAACCCGGTATGGCAACAATCCAGTTTCTGCCAGAGATAAAATCATAATTTAATTTGTTTTTTTCAAAGTAAAATACCATTTCTAAAAAGCAGGCTGACGTTTGTGCTCCTGCTCCTTTGAGAGTTGCCAAAGTAGAAGCTTGTTGAACTTGTTCAGCTTCTCAGCAGCGTGAGGGAGCGCTCGTATAATTCCAGTCGTCTTTTATTTTCTAGACGAAGAACGGGGACAGAAGAGAAAACGAGAACCTGAAGACGAAGGGGATGAAGACGACTAAACTGAATAACCTATTTTGAAAATTTCCTATTGTGATTTGACTGTTTTTACCCTGTATTTCCCCTCCCCACACCCCTGACCTTTTTTTCTTTTTTTTTTTCTTTTTTTTTTTTGTTTTTTTTCTGATTGTAATGTTGCTGTGGGAATGAGAGGGAGAAGCAGACTGGGTGGGCAAGGGAATAAAATACTATTTTTACTGCCACTCCTCCTATTCATTTTAAATTTTATTTTTCTTTTTGTCCCTCTCTTAGTCCCTGTAACTGCAATAGTAAGTATAAACCAAGTGGTAATTTGTTTCTTATTATTGGAGTGGGTAGTTTGACATCTTTAAAAAAAAAAAAAAAAAAAAGAAAAAAAAGGATAAAAAAGTTGAAGATCAGTGGATGATACCCCAAAATACACAGACTGTTCCGAGATGGCTGAAGAGCGTTGGTTGTTGGGATTTTTCCACCGCTGCTAGTCACTAAATACGGTGTAAGCAGTTTTTTGGGGGGTGCTGCAAATCCAGGCGGAGCATCATCCCCCCCCCCCAGCCTCCCCGCAGCAACAGGGGTGAGAATGGCATATGGATAAAGTGATTTTTTGTTGCCTGTCCGTGAATGACTGCCATTTTCAGCCAATGCTTTCCCTGCTTTTGTAGGTACCTTTTATTTCGCTGTTTGTAAATAGTGACCAAATGTTTTTGTTGGGGCTTTTTTTTTCTCTCTCTTTTTTTTTTTTTTTTTTTTTTTTGGGGGGGTGTTCCTTTGGATCTGGTTTGTGGGGTGAATTTGCAATCCCCCCCCCTTCCCTTTCCCACCCTGTGTGTTGTGTGTTTTCCTTTCTGTTTGTTTTTGGGGGTTTGGTTTTGTTTTGTTTTTTTTTTTTGGCTAGGGTATAGCCAACACACTGAAAATGGCAGGCATTTAAATATATATATAAATATATATAAAAAGTGTTCCTAATTCCTGAGTTACTAGTGAAATGAATTTGACAATTGTAATAAAAAAATGTTTCAACCCTTTTAAATAAGGTGTGTACTATTTTGGTCTGTAATATATAACACCTAGTCAATTTTAAGTGATGAGAAACTACTTCCACTTGTGCTATATACTTTGAAAATTTTTACAAACCTAAATACAGGAGGCAGTTCCGCATGTAGGGTAGGAGGTTTCTTTTCATACACTCAAGCACGAGATACTAATACAAAATTGTATTTTCTTACCTAGTGGAAGTCAGTAAAATGACTGAAAATACCTAGTGAATGTACAGTTTTACTTTCATATCCCTCTTTAAAATAGCTTTAGAAGTGACTTGTATTTCCTAGTCAATATTTCATCTGTATAAATACATTTGCAACAGTTTTTTGTTTTGTTGGTTTTTGTTTTTTTTTTTTTTTTTCCCAGAAGAGCCAAACTTTGAGTTTTATGTCTGTTTGTCATTGATGAATTTCAATAAATCTTTTTATACAATTTTTCTGTGGCTTATTTGAGTAAAATGGGCCACTGGGAAGGAATCGCATACCTTTTTTAAAAAGGCATTCCCTAAGCTATTCCGGTAAATTCCCTTGTATTTTTAGTGACTTGATGATACGTTTTGCTCCATAAGAACTACTCTTAGTCCATGGTTGGGTGAAACCAAGGGAGAGGTTTTGGCTTCAATGCCAATGATGGTACGCCCTTTTTCTGTCAAAAAGGAGGGTTTCTTCTACCTTCCCAGCATGATTTATGGCAGTTGAGGATGTTCATTCCCGCTGTTCCATCCTGCCCCTCTTTATCCAGGCCCAGAAGAGAGAACGTTTGATTTCCTTCGGCGGAGCCAAGCGCAGGGATTCGCTGTGTGAGAGTCCTGGGTTTGGTGCATCTCGGAGCTTTCTCCATCCGTCTGCTGGGATTTGCTGCCGCTCCAGAGCCGAGTCTCCACCTTCTCCTCTCCTGAGAGTTGTTTGTTAAAGGTAAATGGCACAGCGGGTAGCACCTACTCTATGGTTTTACTTTTAAAAAGCTTCTGTGCGCTGCAGGAGCAGGAGAAGCTGTGGAAGATCACGTGCTGCTCCTTAACTGGAGCTCTTCGGATAAAAACATGCCTTTTTTTTTTTTAACTTTTTGTAGGTGGGAAACTATGCTATCGTGGAGCGTTTGTGTAGGGTGGGGTTTTTTGTTTAGTTGGGTGGTGTTTTTGGTTTTTTTTTAAGAGGAAATCCAACTGGGCAAACTGGTTCCTGCCCAGCCGGGTGTAGGGTGTAGGGAAACTGAAACTGTGAGCGGGGCAGGGTCAGGCTCCTGCAAAGCCACCAGCGGCCACCAGCCCTCGGGCTACAGCCCAGAGCCGTTTTGGGGCTAAAGCAGCTCAGCCCAAGGCTTCCGTGTGGCTTTATACTTTGGTTTTCCAAAGACACAGCTTCTCACTCCAGCTGGGGGCAGGAATGGGCAGGAACGACCTGACCTTTCCTGCACCACGAGCCTCCGTAGCTCCTGGGGACGTGGCCACCAAGGACGCCTAGATGAAGGTCCCCTTTGCCCGTAGCGGATGGGGCAAAACCAGCCTCAGGTGGTGATGCTGAAGTGACATTTGGTTGAACCTGTGTCACCCCCAGGCTCTTGCAAGCCACCGCTGGCTTTGCAAAGCAGTTTTCCCTCTGACCTCGGCGGCGCTGGGAAACCCTTCAGCTCTTCACCCCACCTAAGCGACGAGTGGCCCCGGTGTCACTTAAGTGACTCTTCTTCAGCTTGCTTTGGAATTAATTGGGTTTCTCGAGGAAAACCACAGCAGTAAGCCCTTCGCCTGGTGTCTACTGCTTTTCCCTGGGAGAGGGGAGGGACAAGGGGAGGCAGGTACCGGAGGAACAGCGAGGTTTTGGCTGGCTGTGCTGGGAAAGTCACTGCTGCCACCCAAACTAGAAACGAGCTTTGCCCGATGTGGGTAATTTCTTAGTTATTTCATATTTTGTAGCATATAAGAACAGTCTCGCCATGCTGAGACCCAGCAGCTTGTTTTCCCGGGTGCTCTGTGCCTACACAAGCGCTGGCTGAAGATACTTAGCACCTTGCAGTGATACTTACCAACTCTTGGGGAAAAAAAAACAAACCCCGGTATTTTATAAGATTTCAGCAGGAAAACCCAGGTAGAGCTGCTGTTGGAAATGAATAGTGGGAGAGTTCAGTTCCTTCAAATGCCAAGTTTTTGTGTGGCTTTGCTCTTTCTACTCTCGGTTTGCCTTTTAAGGACGCGGTGATTTGGAGAGCCCTGGTCACGCGGGGGCCTGGGGCTGAGAGCTCTGCCTGGGCAGGGACGTGGGGATGGAGCCTGGTCTCCTCCAGGTGCCCAAAATACTCTTCTTTTGTGTGTTCCTCCTTCTGTGTAGCATGAAACTTGCTTTACCTGGAACTTGAAGCTTCATGGAAGAGCAGGGCCCTCCCTTGGCTCCTGTTCCAGAGAAGTCCCAGGAGTTTGTTCCTGGGGTGTTCTATTTTGCTTTGCTCTCCTGAGCGTGTTCTTAAAGCTCCCGTCGCCTAAAACGTCCTGTTGGGGCTTTCCAGCCGTGTTTTGTGACCCCCTCTTGACGAAGGAAACCTCTCTCCAGAAGGAAACCTCTCTCCCGTGTTGCTCAGGGTCGTGCAGGGTCCATCGAGGAGCGTAAAGGAGCCGGGAAGGAGATGCTCTCGGTGGGAACTGTAACCTGCTGAGCTGAACCTGGTGGGCGCTGCAGATCCATACGCTCTTAATCACATAATGGCCTGGCTGTTTGCATTTCTGGCACCCTGGCTGATCTGCTGATGTTTCTTGTACCTGGACTGTTTGTGGTGGTGACAGCGAGGGACGGGACTCCAGTGAAGGTCAGGAAGGCTTTCTAAGCCCAAATGATCATCAGCATTATCCAATTAAACAGGAGGGGGTGATTGCCAGCTCTATTAAGCCAAGGCTCGCTGTGGGCTCTGCAGCAGGTCCCCCACCACTATTTCCTTAAAACTTAGGAACTTGTGACGGCCGGGAAAGCCCTGCTGACCCCTCCGGACCCCCAGAAAGAAGGGGGCAGCCTGGGAATGGGATGAAGGTGCTGCACTCACCGAAGGCTGATGGCAGGTAGGTCTGAGGGGAGGACCATGGTGATGCTCTCCCTTCTGCTCCTGCGAATAAGCGTGGCCAGCAGGGTGAGGGGGGGGATTCTGCCCCTCTGCTCTGCTCCGGTGAGACCCCGCCTGGAGTGCTGCCTCCAGTTCTGGGGCCACCAACATCACAAGGACACGGAGCTGTTGGAGTGGGGCCAGAGGAGGCCACGGAGATGCTGGGAGGGCTGGAGCCCCTCTGCTGTGAGGACAGGCTGAGAGAGTTGGGGGGATTCAGCCTGGAGAAGAGAAGGCTCCGGGGAGACCTCAGAGCCCCTTCCAGTCCCTCAAGGGGCTCCAGGAAAGCTGGGGAGGGACTCTGGATCAGGGAGGGGAGCCATAGGAGGAGGGGGAAGGGTTTGACACTGAAAGAGGGGAGATTGAGCTGAGATGTGGGGAAGAACTTCTTTGCTGTGAGGGTGGTGAGAGCCTGGCCCAGGTTGCCCAGAGAAGCTGTGGCTGCCCCATCCCTGGAGGGGTTCAAGGCCAGGTTGGAGGGGGCTTGGAGCAACCTGGTCTGGTGGGAGGTGTCCCTGCCCAGGGCAGGGGGTAGCACTGGATGGGCTTTAAGGTCCAACCCAAACCATTCTATGATTCTATAATCCCTCCCGCCTCCCCAGGCGGAGCTGGGAGAGCTCATCCTCCCCTCTCCTGCTCCCCTGCACGCTGAGGGTGAAGCCATCTCCCAGCAGCTCGTACTGGTGCTTCTCCCAATGTATTTTGACTGTTCTTCTCTTTAGCTGGGTGATTCCTGCTCCCCCCGACACAAGCTCTTTGTCCAGGTCACGTCACCCTGTGACTTTCCCGCTGTTGGCCGGTTGCTGTCTCTGCTGGTTCTGCTCCTTCTGCCCAGAGCCGGTGAAAACCCGGGGAATGATTTTTGGCCGGACTTCAATACTTTCTTTTAGGAGATTTTTTTTTTTTTTTTTTCCATTACATTTGGACACTTGGCACTTGCCAAACGTGCACAGAGAAGGGAGACCCTCTGCTGGGAGCTCAGCTCCCTCACGGCAAAAAATGATTAGAAATTTTTACAAATTTAGGCCTTTTTCTAGAAATTACGCGCTTCTGCCTTTTGACCTAAAACCCACTAAATTTGTAAAAAATTCTAATCATTTTTTTGCCGTGAGGGAGCTGAGCTCCCAGCGGAGGGTCCCCAAGCGTGTAGCTGTAGAACCAAGAGGGGTCCAAAGTTCTGTGATTGCAAAGATGATCAGTCATCCCGTGATTTTAAGGATGTCAGAAAAAGGAGGAACCACTGTCATCCTCAGCAAATTGGTGGGAAACTCCCATTTAATTAAAATAAGCCCCATCCTGGTTTCTCCTCCGAGTTGGCTTAATTTTAGATTTCAAAAAAAACCAGATCTTGCATCCCCATTTATAAATTCAGAGGTTGGGTTTTAGGGTTTTGGTGGGGTTTTTTTGTTTTGTTTTTTTTTTAATTGCCAGAAATCTTTTCAAGTAGGCACTCACCAAATGCTGGCAAAGGGAGAATTAACAATAATCCCGCAGCTCGGAAGCGAAGGAAGGAGGAGGCCAAGCCTCAAACAAAGCGCATCCTCCAGGAGGCAGAAAGTAGGTCAGGTTGATAAGGATGAGCACAGAGGGACGGCGTTAACGTGGGGGGGGGGAAAGCAAAGTAGGGAAAGAGACCACCTCATGGCCCTGCTTGGAGAAGGAAGGGGCTGTCTGGGAGGGAAAGGTGAGGTCTTGAAGCCTTCTTTTTTTTTTTTTTTTTTCTCTTAAAACCTATTATCCCTAAAGATGCCAGCTGCGATGGAGAGGTAATTGCAATTAGCAGCAGTAGGGGAAGGGCGAGACACCCCTCCCGCCCTCCCAGCCTGGGTTTGGATGGGGAAAAGCTTGGGAAAGGCTGCAGATAAATTAGATGTTTGGGAATTACTGAGGCTGGATGAAGTTCCCGGAGGGGCTGGTCCCGGAGAGCGAGGGATCAGCTCTGCTGACACTGCAGGACGGGGGGAGGCTTTAAAGAAAATATAATGTCTGTAAGGAGGGGAGGGAAAAAAATCTGGGAGGTTACAGACTCCTCCGTCTCGTTTAGACCCTGGGAAATACTGCAAACGAGCCAGGAGCATCTAAAAAAAACCCACAACGGCACCACAGTCTCAGCGAGAGCAGAGGGCAGAGGGGGGGGGGGGGGGGGGGTACAGGAGCAGGTCTCACGGTTCCCAAGTGGCCCCAAAACCCTCGGGATGCGGGGATGCAGGATTGCACCCAGCTGCAGGGGGACCCTCTCCCTGGCGCAGTCAGGAGGTTGCAGCGATGCAGGGAACTCGGTGCTAAAATTGGACGTTACAGAGTGCCCCCCAAAAACGGGCTTTTCCGCTTTAAATAGCGCCCAGATGGTGCGGGAGGAAAGGCTGGGAAAAGCTGGAGCTGCTGCTGGGAGGAGGGAGCTCGGGAGGGAGGGAAGGTGCGAGAAAACCCTGCCGATGAGGGGTTTGCCCTGGAAACCGCACGGCCACGGCCGGGGCTGGGGATTTTTGGCGAATCCCGAGCGTTTCAGGAAGCCCCGTGAAGATGCTGAAGCCCACCCAGTGCCACCCCCGCGGGGGTCACGTCCTGCACCGCTGGCCCCTGCGCCCCAAGATGTCCCGTGTCCCCCCCCCCACCTGCACCAGAGGCAGCCGGATTTGTGCTGATGTTTGCAGATATGCTAATTGGCTCATTAATCATCACCACCCGCAGCTGTAATTGGGCTCATTTTGCATTGATTCGAGGGGCTTTGGAGAACCGCTGGCTGTTCCCTTACAAGGGATAATTTAGTGCAGTAGGTCCCAGCACACCCCCTTGAAATAAGGCCATAAGACATAGAGAACCTCAAGCAGGACCCGGCCACAGCCAAGAAGACACGCTCAAAGAGTGGCTTCTCCTTCCAGTCGTGAGACACCACAAACCCAGGGAAGTCCAGACCTGACACCGAATGATAACATGTTCCTCAACACCAAGAAAAAGAGAAGGAAACAGAGCTTAAAGCTGATCTACTTGAAGATCATAGAATGGGTTGGGTTGGAAGGGACCTTAAAGCCCCCCCAGTGCCACCCCCTGCCCTGGGCAGGGACACCTCCCACCAGACCAGGTTGCTCCAAGCCCCCTCCAACCTGGCCTTGAACCCCTCCAGGGATGGGGCAGCCACAGCTTCTCTGGGCAACCTGGGCCAGGCTCTCACCACCCTCACAGCAAAGAAGTTCTTCCCCAGATCCCATCTCAATCTCCCCTCTTTCAGTGTCAAACCCTTCCCCCTCCCATTGCTCCCCTCCCTGATCCAGAGTCCCTCCCCAGCTTTCCTGGAGCCCCTTTAGGGACTGGAAGGGGCTCTGAGGTCTCCCCGGAGCCTTCTCTTCTCCAGGCTGAATCCCCCCAACTCAGCCTGCCACTTGCCCAAGCCACGTCCCCATTAGCCCTTGCCCAGCCCCGGGCAGTTCCCAGAACCTCTTTACCTGCACAATCAGGGCTTGTGCCCCTCATGCCACGCTCCCGAGCCCCACAGCATCCACCTGAGCCTCCAGCCACCACTGCTTGTCCCTGCAGGGACCTCCCAGCCCCGGGGGGAAGAGCAGCAGCGCAAGCGGAGGACACCTGGGTGCACCCGAAAAAAAAACACCCATTTGGGTCCCACCGCCCTTTCTCGGGGGCCAGTCCTCGTGCCTGGCCCCTCGGCCAAGAAAGAAAGGAGGGGGCAAGGTTTTGGTATCTTGAAAACATTTTATTTCATCACTATCCCGTGGTAGCATAAATAATAGGCAATGACAGCACATGTAACGTAAGGGGGGGGAGCAGTGGGCACGGGGCACAATGAAAATTAACGGGGAGGAGAAACTCTCGCACGGGCCGTGCCGGGCAGTTCAGCATCTCGAGTTAGTGAAAATATATATATATATAGGTACACTAGCAGTATGTGGTGGTGTTCCCTGTACTACAGGCCTAATCCACAGAAAAAAACCAAAACCCAACGTGATTGTACACACGTGCTGAACCCATCGAGTGCCCGCACAGCTCCAGCCCCCCCCCCCCCCCCCCCCCCCGCCCCAGGTTCCATCCCTGGGGGCAGCACCCCGGAATCTGCCCTTGGGATGAGGCGGGTGGCATCCTGTCCCCCTCCCTGTGGCACTGGCAGGAGGAGGGGAAGTCCCTCTTTGCAAAGGCAGAGGGAGCAAAAAAATCCCTCTCGGGTTCGGAAACCCAGCCTTTTCTTTTTTTTTTTTTCAAATTTCAAGAAGGATGTAAGTGCATAGGGAGCAGCTCCCTTCCCCGGGCCGGAGCCTGGGGACACTCACAGGCTGCTCCTGCCAAAGCCCGGCCACCGACCCCCGGCAGCACCGCTGCCCCGGGAAGGATCCCGGGCTGTAAATTAAATTAATTGTAAATTAAGCCCTTCCTGCACCCCGTTCCAGTTCTGCACCCCGCCGTCACATCTTTTGCATAGGAAAAAAAAAAAAGAATTAATAGCAAACGCAGCATCGCGCTTTCCCGTGCCGGTGGCTCCCGGCGGAGGGGACGCTGCTCCTCTACTTACTCCAAGGCCATGGTGGGGGCCGGCAGCCACCCCCCCCCGCCGCCTCTCATGCAGTAGCTGTCGGTTATAGCGGTTTTAGTGCTGGGACAAGACTAGGAGGACGTATTTCCAGTTAGCGAGTGGGCTCTTGGCAGGTCACTTGACTTCTGGCTCATACTCTGTGTGAGTGGATACAATAAAATTAAAGAGCGAGTATAAACAGAGAAAGTTTATTTATAAAACGTCCCTGGGAGTTAATTATTTTTCGGGCTGTTACGGAGGTTTTTTAGCTCCAGCTGTAGCTGTCGGATCCGTATGTCCTTCTGCGAGAGCTCGTCCTTCAGCCGCCGGATCTCGTCCTGCTGTCGGAAGAACATCCGGAGGAGCTGGAAGGGAAGGAAGGAGCTGGAGGGACCCGCAGCAGCCTCTCGCCCCTCGCGACGGGGCCGTTCCATCACGCGGCTGCTTTTTGCATCACGACTTCATCCTCCGCGCTGCTCACCCCCTCTCTCGGGTTTAACATTTCACCCTCCGGCACGGGGATACCCTCGATGGCTGCAATCTGCAAACTCAGCCCCAGCAAAACAAATTCCTCCCGGGACCAAGTGCTGATGTTTCCCCCAGCACCTCCCCAGGTTGCTCCCGGAGAAGGATTTTAATTAAAAAAAAAAAACAAACAAAAAAAAAACATTCAGGAGCTTAGCGCCGCTGCTTTGGGGCGCTCTGCGGTTCCTACACAGCGAGATGCTCCCAGTTCCAGGGAAAGGCGGTGCCCGAGCACTTCGGTTTGGGAGAACAAGCAGAGACCTGCAGAGCGGTGGCTTTCCGAGCTGCACCCAGAAGATGTCCCGTCCCTCCCGGGACCCCAGCCAGCGAGTGTCCCCTCCTGTCCCTGCCCTACCTCATTCTCCGTCCGGGGCGGCACGTTCTCCAGCAGGTCTATGCCGTTAACCACAACGCTCTTCTTCTCCCTCACCGGCGCCTTGAAGATCTTGGATGTCTTCTTGTAGCCTTCCTTCAGCGACATCAGGATGGGATCTGAGCACGGCAGAGGACGGAAGGGGGGTCAGGGAAGGGGCTGTGGCATCCCCCTGCCCGGCTGTTTTTGGGGGAGAGAGGAGGGGGGGGGGGGTGCTCCCTGCCGCCCACCCACCCTGGGGCTTTACCTCGGTTCACCCCGCTCAGCCATTCGTCCGGCGTGAGGGCCGGCTCCGTGCCCGGCGTCATCGGGTAAATGTCCTCTTGGTACGTTTCTGACTAAAAACACGGGGTTGGGGGGGGGGGGGGGGGGGGGATGTGTAAGAAAAGCAGCCGCCTCCGTGAACCTGCTCAGGGCTTTTTAACCGCGCCTTGCGAGGTGCTGGTAATGGTCGGGCTCACTCCTTCGGCACGCAGCGAGGCACCCACCCGGGGAGGTAATAAACCGGTGTTTGCACCATTAATTTAGATGAGAAATGCCAGCGTCACCTGCTCAGGGCACGGGGGGGGGGGGGTGGCTCCGGGAAACCCTGGGCGGCCGCCGGCAGCAGAGCCGAGGTGCCGGAGGAGGACGAGAGGCTGCAGAGCCCGGGACCGGCTCCTCCACGCAGCCCTGACCCGCGCTGGGAAGGCAGACGCCAAATCCAGCTCCAGCCCCAAGGTCTATTTTACCAGAAACAGCCCCCAAAACCTCCGGGGGGGATGCACCCCTTGCTGCCCGTCACGATGGACCCAGCTGATTTTGCATGAAAGGAATTTCATTGAGGCCAGGGGCAACGCAGAGATGTGTTTCCTAAAAAATATTCCATTAAGCCTTGGGTAAAGGAGGGAAAGAAAAGCTGAGGGACTTGGGTCTTTTGAGTCTGGAGAAGAGAAGGCTGAGGGGGGATCTGATCAACGCCTATAAATACTTAAAGGGTGGGTGTCAGGAGGATGGGGCCGGTCTTTTTTCAGCGGTGCCCAGTGACAGGACAAGAGGGAACGGGCACAAACTTGAATATAAGAAGTTCTACCTAAACATGAGGAGGAACTTCTTTCCTGTGAGGGTGGCAGAGCCCTGGAAGAGGCTGCCCAGAGAGGTGGTCGAGTCTCCTTCTCTGGAGACATTCAAAACCCGCCTGGACACGTTCCTGTGGGACCTGCTCTGGGTGGACCTGCTCTGGCCGGGGGTTGGACTGGATGGTCTCCAGAGGTCCCTTCCAACCCCATGTGATTCTGTGGTAAAACCCCCCTGGAATCCCATCCAGGGGACTGTAACGACTGGGAGGTCAAAGACTGGTGCAAACAGACCCAGTGGTCGGACTGGTCAGCAAAGGGGTGCAAATGGGAGCATCCATCCATCAGGCTGGACCCGCTTCGGATACCCCCTGGCCACCACTCACCCCCACCAGCCCGTCCGGGCACCCCAGGGTGCAGCGAGGGACTCACCCTCCTCGGCACGATCATGGAGATGGGTTCAATCAGCCCCTTGAGGGTGATGAGCTTGTAGAAACGAAAGACCTCGCAGGCCGACACGTCCAGCCCGTGCTTTGGCATCACCCCTGCGGAGGAGGGACAGACATGAACCCCCGGCTGCTGCAAACCCATCCAGACCCATCCGCCGCCCCCCCAGAACGGAGCACCCCCGAAAGGCCCTTGCTCTCCATCAGTGGAGATGATTCACTGAATTAATCCCTGGGGCACAGACCTGAGCCGTGCCAGGGGGGGTCTGAGGGGACATTGGGAAAGGGATGAGTGGCTTTTATGGGGGATAAATCACAGGAATCACTGACTGATGTCCCCTGGTAAAGCCACGGCACGCGTGACAGCAGGAAGGGTGAACCACCGCAGGGAGGACAGCCCAGCAAGGGGAACGCTGCTCTGCAGCCCTGCCCTGACGATCCACAGCCGGCGCAGCGCCCGCCAGCCCCCTGCCAAACCCATTTGCCCGCGGCATTTAATTAAGCGCCTTCCATCATCTTGGGAGCGAAGCGGCAGCCGCCAACCGTCCTTACCCAGTCCTTTCTGCGGGGCTGGGGAGCGAAACTCCATGAGATAACTCAGGTAGGGCTTCTCCGAGCCGATCTCGTAGTACCGAATGTTGCCGTCGCCCTGGAGCGAGCGCGGGGAAGAGGGGTGGGTTAGTGCTTTGGCAAACACCAGGCTGAATAAAGACCATGAGAACAACCCCCAGCCCCCCCCGCCCCCGTCCTTGGGAAACGCTTGTTGGGGGGGGGGGGAAGGCTGGGGCCACTGCAGCATCACCATTCGTGGCTGTCATCTGAATTTCCACACACACACCCCCGGTATCTTCCTTGACGAGCTTTCAGCTAATAAAAAAATGCCACTATACCGAACCGAAGGAGACGAGGAGACATTCAGCGACAACACAGCGAGACTTTAAGGATCAGGCGAGGCGGATTTGTAGCCGGTTAGAAACTGGATCCCCCCAAACCTCCCCGTGCAGAACGGGCGACGGTTCCGGAGCTTCTCCCTTCTACAAAGGCTTTTTTCGCCTTTATGATACCGCCTTTGGGACGGACCATGAGTAAAGACCATGATAACAACCCCCAGCACCCCATCCTTGGGAAATGCCTGGGGGGGGGGGGGGGAGACAGGCTGCGTCGTGCGTCACCCCCGTGGGACGCTGCCTGCTCGTGTGACAGCAGCGAGCACCCCCTCCAAACCAAGGGGGTTTTGGCCAAAAAGCCGTGTAACAACTTTTTTCAGCCCTGCTCCCTGGTCAGGGGGTTCTTTTGCTGGAATTCTGCCCCTTGGTGTGTGTCCGTGTCCCCCCCCACCCCAGCTCCGGGAGATGCTGCGGGGTGCGAAGCGCAGCCGGTACCTTGCCGGCCAGGTACAGCATGTGCGTGTCGGCGTCGTAGAAAGGGAAGAGGAGACCCGAGAGCCCATCGATCTCCTCCTCTATCAGGGGCATGGACAGGTCTTCCTGCACAACAGCACACAAAAAAAAAAAAAAAAAAAAAAAGGCACTTTATTGAGGAAGATGTCCCCATGCTCGTCCCGCTGGGGATGGAGCCAGGGGAGGGGGGGGTTCCAGCACCCACCTGGTCCCAGAGGGCGATCTGCCGCGTGTTCCAGCGCGACACCCCCGTGGTCAGCAGCCGCTTCGTGCTGCCCAGGAAGACCACCCGGTTGACGCGGTGGTTCTTGCAGCTGGCCTCCTGCAAGACAAGAGTGTGCTTGCTGACAGTGTGTGTCCCCCCCCACCTCATGGCCCCCAGATCCGTCCCTCGGCCCCAGGAAAGCCCCTTCCTTGAAAGCCACCATGACCTGCCACCCCCCCCCAGCACCTCTCCCCCCTCGTCCTGGTGGAATCATAGAATAAATCACAGAATGGTTTGGGTGGGAAGGGACCTTGAAGCCCATCCGGTGCCACCCCCTGCCCTGGGCAAGGACACCTCCCACCAGACCAGGTTGCTCCAAGCCCCCTCCAACCTGGCCTTGAACCCCTCCAGGGATGGGGCAGCCACAGCTTCTCTGGGCAACCTGGGCCAGGCTCTCACCACCCTCACAGCAAAGAAGTTCTTCCCCAGATCTCATCTCGATCTCCCCTCTTTCAGTGTCAAACCCTTCCCCCTCCTCCCATGGCTCCCCTCCCTGCCCAGGAGTCCCGCTGTGCCGGCAGAGCGTGGATGTACCGTGACTCAGCCCCTGTCCCCTCTGCAAAACGAAAATGCCCATTTCCCTGAATATCAGACATCACTTTTACTGAGAAACCACCACCCTTCCCCGAAGCGTAGCTCTTCCTGGAGCTTTCTGCCCCTCCCCTCTCCTAATTTCTACTATTTCCCACAAATCCTTAATGAATAAAAGGATAAAAGCCTCCAACTTCGGTGCCCGGGATGAAGCCGAGCCCCTTCCCGCCCCCCATCATCTCCACCTAATTAAAACATCCAGCCCCTCCCCACAGCCGGGAATTACCTGCAGACCCTGGCACACGCAGGACGTCACACCGCGAGTAGCACCGGTACTTTGTGAATGTTTTTATAGGTTTTTCAGTAGGATTTCTCCCCATAATCCGATTTCCATCCCCACCCCACACAGTCCCCCCCCGCCGGCCCCGGCACCAGCATCGCACCTGCAGGACCCTGCCGGAGCGCGGCTCCACCACCCGCAGCTTCTTGTCCTTGCAGGTGGTGGCCAAGAGGCTGCCATCGGTGTTGAAGGACATGCAGAGGATGACGTCCGTGTGGCAGTCGATCATCTTCACCGGCTCCCCGATGTCCAGGTTCCAGATGAGGACCTGTGGGAAGCAGGGGGAGGCATCGCCACTCCTGGAGACCCCCCCCACCCCTCCTGCAACCTCCACGTCGGCTTTGGTCACCTTAATATCTCCTATTAGGGCTGAAATCACCCCCTCATCACCTATAGAGCCTCCTTCCCTCTTCCCAGGACTGCCCCGGCAGCTGCTGCTTGGGCACAATTAAAATAATTTTATTTTTTTATCATTATTATTTTATTATTTTATATATTTTTATAGTAAATATTTATGTATTTAATTTTTTATAGCTATATAAATATATAAAAAGATAAATAATATAATATACAGTAGAAATAATTTAAAAATAATAAAAATAATTTTTTTTTTTTAAAAGACCCTTGCACGAGGGAAGGTACCGTCTGCTGCAGACACAGTGGCTCATTTTATTCCAGAGGGTGGGATCCTGCCCTGGCTGCACGACGGTGACTCCCACCCGTGCCAAGAGCAGGGAAAGCCCTCGGCAAGGGCAGTGGCCGGGCAGTGCCCACCTTATAGTCGTAGCCGGCGCTGAAGAGGATGTTGTTGGTGGTGGGGTGCCACTCGACGAGGCCAACGCGCCGGCTGTGCCCGTAGAGCTCCAGGACGGCCTCGGTCATGTTCTTCTTCAGGCCGCCCTCGGGGATCTCCCAAATCCGTACCTACGGGATGGGGCAGGCATCGGGGAGGGGGTGGGGGTGGGTGGGTGGGTGTTGGGAGCCCTGGAAGGACCCTGACACCCACCCAGGGGGGCTCTGAGCTGTGCCCCAACACCAGTGGCTTCGTCCTGCAGCCTAAAGGACATCCCAGGGGTGTTGAGCCTGGAGAAGAGAAGGCTCCGGGGAGACCTCAGAGCCCCTTCCAGTCCCTAAAGGGGCTCCAGGAAAGCTGGGGAGGGACTCTGGATCAGGGAGGGGAGCCCTAGGAGGAGGGGGAAGGGTTTGACACTGAAAGAGGGGAGATTGAGATGGGATGTGGGGAAGAACTTCTTTGCTGTGAGGGTGGTGAGAGCCTGGCCCAGGTTGCCCAGAGAAGCTGTGGCTGCCCCATCCCTGGAGGGGTTCAAGGCCAGGTTGGAGGGGGCTTGGAGCAACCTGCTCTGGTGGGAGGTGTCCCTGCCCAGGGCAGGTTGGAACTAGATGACCTTTGAAGTCCCTTCCCACCCAAACCATTCTATGATCTGGTCCCTTCCAAGGGCAGAGTCCATCCCATCAGACCAGTGAGCACCCAGGGGAAAGGGTAGCCCCCAAAAAAGGCAGCAGTTTCACCCCCTGGACCCAACAAAGCCAATGGAGCACTCCCAGGGAGCAGGGCCAGGGAGACACCTCCCGCTTCCATCAGCCTTGCTGGGAGCTGCCACCTGCCCAGTGGGGAGAACCTGGGTTAAAACCAAGCCAGAAACGCCTCTGCACAGAAGGTGCTCGCTGAACAAAAGGAGGCAATGCAGGGGGACAGAACAAGGCGTCTGTAGCATCTCCTCTTCAATTAAAGAGCTCCAGACAATGCTATCTAAGAGCAGTCATAGATGCCTTTCATCTCCACGGCAGGTCACTGGTATGAAGCCAAAGTTCCACATCACATTTATCTAACCCCCCCTCGGTCTGCTCCGTGCCCTGGACCCACCCGAGCAGCCAGACCCAGGGTCCCACCAGCCCTCCCAGAGCCCCCCGAAAGCCAGCAGCGTTTGGTGGTGCCTACACAGCCCCGTGGGTCAGGGGAGAGATGAAACCACTGAGCTTCGCACCCCTATCTCCCCCCCCACCACAGCAATCTGCCTTGGCCAAGGTGTTCATCCTTCCCGGAGCCTTCATCTCACCCCAGCCCTTATATCGGTTGCAGACACATCACAACACCTTTAACACTGGTTAAAAAAAGCCAAATCACATCAAAGGCAGCACCCAGCCCCTGCTGGTTCCCTTTCGCCCCCTCCACCAGCATCTCAAAAGATGAGACCGTTGGTTTGTGTCTGTCTGTGGGGTTTTTGTTTGGTTTTTGGTTGGTTTTGGTTGGTTTGTTGTTGGTTTGTTTTAGTTTTTGTGGTTGGGCTCAATGATCTCAAAGGTCCCTTCCAACCATGAAGGTTCTCTGAGATGCTGTGAGTTCGCCTCTGGGCAGATGTGGTGGCCGAGGCTGTGTTGTTGTCCCCCCCCGAGTTGAGTTGAAGTAAAGCTTTTCCAAACCATAGGGAATACCTGGGAGGCTGCTGCCCCTGGGGAGGACTGATCCTGCTGCCCCTTTGGTCCCCTCTCCATCTCCACCAGCACCCCCAAGGGTCACCCCATCCAGAGCGACAGTCGGGGACACACACACAAAAAAATCATTTGCAATATTGCCGTGAAAAACCTGGATGAGGATGTAAGGGTGGAGAGGGGACTTTTTCCTGCCCGAACCTGCACGTTTAGAGGTAGAAGACACCCCTCTTCGGGTCGCACAGCAAGAGGGAACGGCGCTACGAGAGGGACGGGGTTAAGAGGCCGCTTTGGCTCGGAGGGAGGATTCTGAGAGCATCAGCGGTTTTCAAACAGGGCACACCGAGCTGCGCCACCCCGACGGCCGCGTGTCAGAGGAACCGGTTACGAAAGCGGCGGGTTATGAAACGGCTGTTACCAAACCTCGGGCTGCTCCTGGCCCCGGGGCCATCTGCGTCCCCGAGGGCTCCCCGAGCCAGCCCTGCGCCCCAGAGGTGCTCATCAAACCCCCCAGGGTAGGGGTGGGGGGACAGCACACACAGGGAAAAACCTTCACGCCCTCAGCCGAGATGCCCGAGCTCCCTGCATCCCCGGGGGCTGCCCGGCTGGGAGCCACGTCTTGCTTTTTGCCGTAAAAGCACCTAAAGGGAGGTTTTTAAACATGTCCCGCATCCCTGCGGCTCCGCAGCACAGCATCACCTCTGCGGCTGGCTCTTACTGGAGTTGCATCATTCCTCACGTCTTGCAAAAAATAATAAAAAAAAAAATAAAATAAAATAGGGTGTGAGTGCCAGGGACGGGCTATTTCAGGCAGGTTTCCCCGTTATCACAGTCACTATGACCTGAAAATAGACATGCCGGAACCGGTTGCAGTCCTAAGGCCGTTCTGCTGCCAGTATAAGCAGAGCTGGAGCTGACCCAACACCCAGGCACCGGCTTTCACAACCTGGTCCCATCTTGGGATGGAAACGACGCTTTTGGAAAATTATCATTTAAAAAAAAAAGAAAACACCAAACCCAGAGGAACAGCCCTAGAAGCGCCTCTCTCCACTCTCCTGCCACGACACCAGGGAGAGCAGCCAGGGTAGGACAGAGCCTGTGGGGCCAGGGGCTTCCTCTCCCAACCCAGCCTAAGAAATCTTCTGGATAACATTTTCCCTGGAATACACCTTTTCCCAAAGAGATGTATCCTGCAAAAGCCACCGTGCTGCAAGGACACCCCCCCGCCCCGTCTCGCTCTGCATCCCACATCAGCTCCCTGCGCCCGAGCGCACGGAGAGCCCCAGCACGGGGAAAACGCGGAGACTCAAACACCTTCGGAGCCCAAATAATTCCCTTTTTTAATCTTCCTGCTCGTTTTGTCCTGCCCTTTCAAAAGCTCCTTCCCAAAGAGCCTTCGCAGCATTCCCGCAGCACCGTGGCGGGGACCAGGAACTCGAGGACCGGCTAATTGTCCTGTGGGGACAAATAATGAATTAACATCCCTGGCGCCCCACAGGGAAGCATCAGGAAAGGACAGATGGCTTTATCCAGGTACGGATGGAGACAGGTTCGTTAGCGAGGGAGTAATTACAGGAGGGGTTTCAAGCAGAGCAATAACCCGGGTGGGCCGTGGGAGAGATCCCTCTCCGTTGAGGCAGCATCTTACCACGGCCGTTAATTTCCGCTGCTGCCAAGCTGTAAAATCCTGGTCGCCCCCTTGGAAGGATTAGCCCGTAGCCATGCCCCGGGGACATGGCCGCACAGGTTGTCCCCTGGGCGTAGGGCACGATGGAGGAAAGACATGGCTCTGGAGCAGGAGATCAGTGGCTGCATCCCCATGGCCACGGTCCAGGGGTGTCCCCAGCCTGGGACCCACGGTGACCCCGGGTGACAAACATCATGCAAATACTCTGTTTTCTGCAACTCGGACTCCACAAGGACCTGAGCGTCCTCTCTCTTTGACAAAGACTGTTGGCCTGGACCTCATTAAACCTCCCGGCAGCCAGCGGAGAGGGCTCAAAAGTGCAGGACGTGCCCATAAGCATCATCCAAGGTGTGGGGTGGCACCGGGAGCCACGAGCCCACCCAGCTGCGGGGCTGCTCCCCTCCAACTCATCCCCATCGGAGGGAAGCCCCCCACACCAGACAGCCTCTGGGGCAATTAACCTAATTTCCCAGGTTTAACAATGGTTCATGAAGTCTTCTAAGCATCCCCCCTCCCAGCACCTCCCGTTCCCCAGCGACTGCGTAGAAAAGGTTATAATTTGAAGTGGGAAACAGCTCACCGTGATTCACAGCTGCCATCTGAATTTTTTTTCCCCACCCCACTCAATATCTTCCTTGACAAGCTTTCAGCTAATAAAAAAAATGCCAATACACTGAACCGAAGGAGACAGTGAGACATTTGGTGAGAACAGAGTGAAACGCTGAGGATCAGGTGATTTAGAAACCGGATCCCCCCAAACCTCCCCGTGCAGAACGGGCAACGGTTTCTGAGCTTCTCCCTTCTACAAAGGCTTCTTTTCCTGTATGATACAGCCTTTGGGATGGACTTGTTTGCATCCAGAAAATAAAAAGGAGGAGGATGCAAATAACAGCTACGTAAAGGTGACCTGATTCATTAACCCCCCCAGCCTGGAAAACCGCCTTTTGCTCGTATCACCCGATGGATCAGGCCACGAGAGCGGGTGCAGCCCCTGTGGTCCCTGATAGCAAGAAGGATTAACAATAGCATTGCTGTTGGGCTTGGGGGAAAAAATAAATAAAAAAAAAAATAAAAGACCTTGTTGTGCACAGCTGTACGGCTTATCTGCAGCGGGGGATGCAGAAAGAGCAGCACTGTGACAATAAGTGACACTGGGGACTGCAGAGGAGCTGGGCACCAGCCACAGCCCCTGCCCGACGACTCAGCAGCCAGGGATGGGCACAATTTGCTTATTTCTCTGAATCAATCTCTTCCTCCCTCTCCATCCCTGGGACTGCTGAGCCATCGCCCACCCGCAGCCCCTTTCCCGCGCCCCCCCCTCCCCCCCCGGGGTGTATAAATTAAAGGGAGGAGGGTGCCCGGGGCTGTGCGACTCCTGGGGGTGCCAGCCCAAAGCATCCCAGCTCACCGAGGTGTCTTCGGAGCATGACGCGATGATGTTCTCAATGAAGGGATTCCACTTGATGTCCAGCACGTTGCCCTGGTGACCACAGACTTTGGGGTAGTTTGGTTCGATACGGCCTGTCTGTAATTTAAAATAAATATATAAGAAAAAAGAGAAAAAAAATAATTTAGTGATAAAATTGGTATTTTAAGGCTGGAGCCCTGTGAAGGGAGTGAGCTCCGTAGCTTGTCCTGGGTTTTTAGCTGGAGGAGACACTTGGCTTCATTTTACCCTGTCCATATTCCCAGGGGCGGCTGCAGCTGATACCTGTAGGAGAAGGGGCTTCTGCAAACACAAGCCCATGGGGCTGCTCCGCCGAGCGCCCTCCCAGTCCCAGTGCAGTAGGAAACCTTTGCACAACCATCCGAAACCACGGGCCAAAGGGCTGGAAGGGACTTGGGAGGCACCAAATCGATCCCCAGGTCTCGAGGCTGATCAGCCGTTGGGTGATGAATGAATCACAGAATGGTTTGGGTGGGAAGGGACCTTAAAGCCACACCAGTGCCACCCCCTGCCCTGGGCAGGGACACCTCCCGCCAGACCAGGTTGCTCCAAGCCCCCTCCAACCTGGCCTTGAACCCCTCCAGGGATGGGGCAGCCACAGCTTCTCTGGGCAACCTGGGCCAGGCTCTCACCACCCTCACAGCAAAGAAGTTCTTCTCCAGATCCCATCTCCATCTCCCCTCTTTCAGTGTCAAACCCTTCCCCCTCCTCCTATGGCTCCCCTCCCTGATCCAGAGTCCCTCCCCAGCTTTCCTGGAGCCCCTTTAGGGACTGGAAGGGGCTCTGAGGTCTCCCCGGAGCCTTCTCTTCTCCAGGCTTAATCAAGGATTTGGTACTTTCCTCCCAAACTTTGGAAGCGACACCAAGCAAGCTACGCACATGCACTTTGCAGGGCAAATCCCCAGCCAATTTGGGATCATCAAATCGCTCTTGCTGAATGATGCAACAATAACCCAACCGTTACACCACTCGATGGGATCCTCCCATGCGGATGGAAATCCTTGCAGGACTTTTAGGGGATGGTCCAGTCCTGACATCCCCTCCCAGCAGAGAGGACCTGCAGAGCTGTGCAGAGGACGGCACACAGCACTTGGTACCACCTCCCGTTAAGGTTCCCATCATAGATGGGGTGCAGGAACCCCCCTTTCTCCCAGGGAGCAGGCAGCTGCCTGCCTTTCCCTCCCCACCGCCCTTCCATCTCCTGTGCCGGCTCCCTGCCGCAGCCCGGAGCTGGTGGCAGCCTTCGGAGCGTGCAAACTAACTAGGTCAGCACGACACAGCCACTAAATATTTCATAGCCCTTCCAGCACTGACCTTTTAACATATCGAGCTCCTGGCTCCGTTTAACGGGAACAAAGAAAGGCAGCGAGGATAACAAGCTGCGGTTTTTTTCCCGGCTGAGGGAGGAGCGCTCCGGGCAGCCGGATCAGGCCCAGGGACTCACCCCTGCCCCACCGCTGCTGGGAAGGTTTATTGGAATTAATTGCTGCCAGGTAAATGCGGGGATTTACCCAGGGAGCAGGCAGCTGCTAATTGCCCAGGAGCAGGGCGGGATGCGGGGGCAGAGCACCCGGATTCCATCGGGCAGGGATGGAGATGCAGGAAAACCATCGCACGAGGCACTGAGAAACACGGGCAAACACGACCCTCCCCGAGCCCACTTCATCAATTTTTTAAATACCCTTTAATCATGGGCATTAGTGGTGAAAAGCCAGTTCTCGCTCAAATTGCTACAGCGGCTCTAAGTCATCCCTCGGACACGGCCCAGAGCGGAGATGAGACCTAGGCTGGCCTAAAAGCACCCGGGACTTAGTTTTGTGGGTCATTTTGGTTATGGAGGTAAAGGGGGAAAAAAAAAATAAATAGGTGCCTGCTCTCGCTGCCCTCGGTCCGTGGACAAACGGCCACCTCCAGCTCCATCCCCGGCTGGGCAACAGGGTCATGGGCAGTCGTTCCCCTCTGCCCTTCGATGCAGCCTCTTACGAACGCTCATTAATTGCCCGGCGTGTGACAGGCGGGGGATGGCATCCCCGTCAGCCGCTCCGCGATGAGCACTTCACGCAAGACCGACTCCTAACTCATGAGCCTCTTTCTAATTAGGGCATGTTACACAAATTCCCCACCCATATGGCCGGGGGTTCATTTTCCCTTCGGTGACTGATACCTGCTGGTGCGATTTTAACCTCTATTAGGGCCAATTTCAGGGGTGTCGGGACAGGGAGGGATGGAAGAGCTGGGACGGGGTGGCTGTGCCCACCTCCTCCTTCAGCTGCCCACAGCATCCCTTCGGCTCGCTCAGAGAGCCTAAACTTTGATAATTCCGCCCATCAGCAATAACCTGGCTCAGACCTGAGCTGCCACGTCAGCCCTGGACCCTTCACTGCCTCCTGCCATCCACTAATGCATCTTCTTCCCAGCATTTACCTGGCAGCTTTGCCCCAGACAAGCAGCAGGGATCGATGTACACAACATTTCTGACATTATCGAGCAGCTGAAAGGGTGTTTTCCTGGTTAACGCCCCAGGCTTGGGGTTTATTAGTGCTATTATAAATCAGTTCAGGTTATTAAGGATAAAAACAAGCAAAGTGATTTTCTGACGGTTTTGCCAGGGTGACCGAAGGCTCCAGGGGCTCTGGATGGTGCTGTGGCTGGAGCGATGCTCCCCTGAATCCCCCCAGCTGTGCATCCCCCCACCTCCTGCCCCCCAAGATACTTTTCTTTGCCTTAGATTACATCAAGCACCACCACAAACACTGGAGCATCCCATAGGAAGGGCAATACATTAAGGTCAGCATCACCCACAGGTTTTAAATTTTCCTTTTCCTCCATGGCAGAGACAGCCCTTTGGGAAGTCCCCATCACACCAAACCTGACGGGTGGGGGGCAACAGCCCCCAGCATCTCAGGGATCCCCCTCACACAGAAAAAGATCTCCACGCTGGAAGCCAATGGTCCCCAGGAAAAGCGAAGCCCAAGGAGGAGCATCAAGTGACTGAGCACCGAGAGCCCTTCATTTAAATAAAAACTAAAGTCTTTCTGATGCAAAGCCTTGAAAACAGCATTGATCAAAAAGTTAGTTTTCCACTAAATTGGATTTTCCAAAGGGGTGGAGGGGAAGATTTAGGAAAAAGCTGCTTTTCACTAAAAACATCCTGAGCTGCCCATTGCCTGGGGAGACCCGCAGAGCCCCTGGGTCAGCTGCTGCCTTCACCCAAACCCCGCTGCAAAAATCATGCCGTGAAAAGTTATTAAGAAAAAAAAAAAAAAAAAAATCAGATTTTTCACATTCTTTAAGCTTTCTCACGGAAAACAAGTAATTCTTCCCTCCATTCCCAGGCGGGGAGAGCTCAGTCCTATGCCCCTGGAGAGAAGAGGAGGTGCTTTGGGTCTCATCCTGCACACCAGCATCACGCAGAGCACAGTGCGAGCTGCAGGGATGCAGCCCCCTGGGGACAAGCAGGCAAGATGTGGGAAGGAAAAAAGCCAAAAGGTAAGAGACAGAAGGTGGAGGGAACCTCCAGCAGCATCGGTGCTTCGTTAGCGCACGAGGCTCTGCCTCTCGGTACCACCCAGCGACCCTCCTGCGAGTTAATGGGATGCAAAGCACAGCTTTATGGGTTTTTATATTAAGTACGCCAGCAGCCACCGCTTACCCAAACAGCTCAGATTATCTAGCTTTCTCCCCGTTTTCATATTTGCATTAGACTGACATCATTAGCACACTCTCTAGAGTAGGAATTCACGCAGCAGCTGCTAAATTCCAGGCGGACAGACCTTTTAACAGCACAAGTTAATATGCAATCACTTTAATTTTGAGCAACCAGCCAAATGATTCCCTTTGTGAGGCAGATTTGATGGATTTTGTCAAAATTCATTAGGCTTTCAAAGAGGACAAAACCAGAGTTGGGTTACCAGGGGTAGCTTCTGCCCAAGATGTCGAGAGTTTTGATTAAAACCAGCTGAAGGCAGAGCTGCCACCCTGTCCATAGCAAGGGATGGCCCTTGCGCAAGAGCAGTGGCGGGTTGTGCCCATGCCCAGGGCACCCCAAAGAGGAGGAGGAGCCACAGAAGTGAAGTGAAAAGGAAAAAAACCAAAAATCACGTATTCGTGCCACAGCTTCCCAGTTAGTCATTCTTAGTGGGACCTCGCCGGCAGCCGTGCGTTAAGCCGCAGCGAATCCTAATCGCTGGATCCCTGACCCCCGGCGGGGGGAAGCTCGGTGACCCAGATACTGTCCCTTCAGCAGCTCCAACATCTTCCACAGCCTGGGCTGGGAAGAGCAAACCTTCCAGCAACTTCAGCCCCTCGCCTTCCAGCAACTTCAGCCCCTCCAAGCCCTCCCTTCGCAACGAGGAGCACTCGAAAAGGAGAAAGTTATTTGTATTACGGCTGGGGGAGAAAGGGAAAAAAGGATAATGGATTTTTTTTTTTTTTTTTTTTTAAGCTGGTTGAATTCAGTTGTTTTGCTGCTTGGTGACGGAGATGGAAGCTGTTCCCTGGGAATGGTGGCACCAGCAGTGAGGGCAGAGCCCAGGAGAGATGGATACATGGCCCCAGGAAGGGGAACACCATGCCTAAGAGAAAAGCCTCTGTGTTTTTAGAAGCATCACTTTTAAGCACTCTTAAGTCATCAAAGCGTCGCTGTGAGTGGTGCCAGGTCACAGCAATTTTGGTATGAGAGTCCATCTCAGTGAACCTCTTGGCCATCATCATCATCATCACCACCAGACTCAAGCCATGAGAAGCGTTATCACTTCAGACCCTTTAAGCAGCTCAAGCTTCAGGCTCACGAACAGCCAGACTCCACACTTGCTTTGTAACAAGCCAGCAGGAAGCTCCCTTAAATCATTTTAATACACATATTTCATACAATCTGCCTTTCACCAGCTTCCCTGGAAATATAAACCCAGAACATTTCCAAACCCTCATGTTTCCTACGAAGAGCCATGAGCGCGGTGAAAACCTTTATTCAACTCTCTCCCCAAACCAATCACACAGAGAAAACCTTACAGAGGCAACAGCAGCATCAATGCCGGCACCTCCAGCGCCTGTCCCTGGGTGAGAAACCTCCCCGAGGAAGGAGCGCCCACCTCCAGCCCCGGGGATCGGCCAGGCCACCCTTCCCCACCCAGCAGCTTCCCCCCAGATGCTCCCTCATCCCTCATTAGCTTTTAGAGGGGGATCAGGGAAGCGCCGCCTGAGCCATAGGGGATTTACAGGGTTTCCCAGGAAATCCTTGAGTACACACAAGTCTCCAGTGGCTGAGATTAAGAGTAAATACATTTACAGCCATCTTTTTAAAGAAGGTCTCTCCTCCTCAAGAACCAAAGAGGAGGAAATTACACAGATTTCCCTGTCCCCGGGGCAGATCCCCGGCTGATTTGGGTAGGAGGGAAGCTCGTGGCAGGTTAAGGGATGGTCATTAGCAACCAGGTCAAATGGAACCAGCACAAGCCAGAGAGAAAGGGGCCAAACCCTTGGCAGGGACCCAGAAAACCCATTGCCGGGACACGCTGCCGGCTGCGCATCTCCCCCCCCGCGGCAGCGGGGACCAGCCCTGGCTGAGAGCCCACGGGGAAGGGGGGGACAAAAGGTGGGCTCCAGGCACATCTGGGCATCACATCTGCAACGCGAGCAGCAGCACAAATAATTCCCCAAGGGAATTCCCACGTGCAGGTGGAAGGGATGCTGCTACCGGAGATGCTTCTCTCCCAACAACTGAATAAATATAAAAGACAGATGCCTCAAGCCTTTCTCCACCTTTTCTGCTCTCCCCAGCAGCATCCCTTCTGCCGGGACGCACATCCAGAGCCCCCGGCAGATGCAAACCACCAGATGGGGGGGATTAAACAGCCCCATTTTGGCCAGAGCCAGCCAAGGCCAAGGAGACTGGGCAACCACACGTGTTCCCAGCAGGATCATCCCCTGGGAGGGACGGGGCACAGAGCTGACCCGGCTGGAAGCTGGTCTGGGGATTCTCAGTAGTATAAATCCATGGGGAAAAAAAAATAATAATAAATGCAAAGAAATCCATGCAAACAACAGTATTGTTCATCGAAACATCAACTCCAGGCACTGGAAATGTCTGAACATCCTTCTGGGTCCTGCAGAGAGGAATCTGGTTGTTGTGAACAGGCTGCCAGGCTTCCTGACCGCTCTCGTGAATGAGAGCAGGGAGTAAAAAGCTAAGCCAAGAGCCAGCTTTCTAGTAAACAAATTATAAAAGCTCAGCTCATGTTCTGGCACCTTTGAGGGAAGAAGCTGTTGAGCCAGATGTGCATCTCCAGGAAAATAACACCACGAGCGAGAGCTGCTGCCCCTTTTCCCAGCCTGTAACACCTGGGAAATTCAGCCACGGCGGGGAGGGAGAGGGAGATGTGCTCAGTGCATCCTCCAGCACCTGCAAAACCAGCCTATGCATTATTTTTTTTTTTTTCTTTTTAAAAAGCGTGGAAATACACAGGGGATTTCTGCTGACCCCTACGGATTTTACTGCCCGTGCATCTCCCACCCCCAGGGGTGCTTTGGGATAAACAAACGGCTCCAGATCCACCAGGCTCCCTGCCATAAAAACACGGCATCAATTGGTCGATGACTTTGTTACACAACTAAACCGTAAAGCGGGAAAAGAAATCAGCATCGCTTAACGCCATTTTTCGCCAGGATGAAGGTTTAAATATCAGCCACCCCTTCTGTGTGGCTATAAATATTGTTAAAATTAAATATAAATACTGCTGTGGGCTGTAAGCATCCCATCTTCTGCCCAGGCAGACAGCACCCACCCCCCCCGACTCCCCCCGGGCTGCCTGCACTTGGGGTAACTCAGGGGAGCTTCTCGGGCCACCCTGGCCCCACAGAGCCCCAGAGCCCCCAAACCCACAAAGCGACACACACCAGCAGCTCTCGACAAACAACTTACACAGGTTAAAACCCCGAAGCTTTGGCTGCAGAGGTATTTATCCGCACCGTAAAAGCGGCAGCCAGGCTGAAGCTTGTTAATTAAAAAGACAAAAGCCCATGTAATGTCTCTGTTAAATTGGATTATGGAACACTGAAAATAAATCCATGTTTACCGGTAACAAAAAGCCACTTTTTCCCCAGCGAGGAGAGGGTTTCTCTCTGGTTTAGCCGGCAGAGGGGGCAGGCAGGGCTGGACTGCCATGGCCCAGGCACAGCCCAGCTCCCCCTTCCCCGGGCTCTGCTGCAAACGCAGAACCATTAAGGGGGGGGGCAAAAATTCAGATTTCCCCTCCCAAGCTCCCGTTGGCCCAAGGATCTGCGTTTTTCAAACCTCGTTTCCTCCTCTGACCCACCATCCGCTCGCAGACCAACATTAAAATTTTATGCTGACGCTTTTTGACTGATCCAGGTGCTCAAAACCAGCCAGATCCCAGGTCTGGGCTTCCCACAGCTGCTCTCCCGTTATCTCCTTGATAAATGCAGGGACATCAGATCGTGCTCCAGCATGGAACAGTAATGCTGAAGAGACAGCTTTTTTGTAAGCCTCAGGTCTTTGGTTTTGGTTTTTTGTGGTTTTCTTTTTTTCTGGCCAGCTCTAGGTTAAAGGAGATGTCTCCCGCAGACTAAAAGCACACAGAAAAATTCACAGAAAACCAAAAAAACCCATAGTACAAACCAAGGCAGTCCCCTGTGTCCTGAGTTTAAAGGTAGGAAAGCTCCAAGGACATGAGAACTGGTTCATAGCACAGAGAAATAGAGAAAATTCTGGGGTTTTTTTTCCGCCCAGCATTTTGAAACACAGCAGATCTAAGAAGCAAGTAAAGCAGCTGTGTGAAGAGCTTGCCCGTTCTCTGCCCAGCCTTGGCAAGTAGGTGTCCCCACAGAGTGGGGGGCACACACGGGGGTCCCTTAGGCGATGCCACAAGCCCACAGGCAGAGCAGATGCCACCAGGACCTGGAGCCAAGGCAAGCCATCCCAAAGCCAGGGCAAGCTGCCTGGAGCACACAGCCCACTCCTCCCGCTTGCCAGCTGCCACCCTGGCACACAGCTGGCAGGGAGGACACCCAGACAGGGGTGGGTTTTGCCCAGCTGCTATCCCTGTCCCTAACTCCCCAGGGCTGGAATAGAGGTTTGGGACCTTTGGGGAGGTTATCAATGGCTCCATCACCTCTACAGGCTGCCCTGGAGGTCTTGGACCTCCACAGGGATTAGCAATAGGTCTGTCACCTCCATGGGCTGCCCTGGAGATCTGGGACCTCCATGAGGACTAGCAATGGGTCTGTCATGGTCATCCATCACCCATAGTGGGGTGAGGGACCTGCCCCAAGCTCAGCCCCACACCTCAGGCAGCTCCAGCAGCTCAGACACAATCACCCACAGCCACAACAGGCAGCGCTGGCAGGAGCAACAACCTTGGCCTTCAGCTTCCAACATGTAAACAGAGACTCCCCCTTCCTGCTGGCTGCTTCCTTCAGGTGCCCAGGCAGATAACATTGTCTGCCTGGGGAAAACAAGCTATCTTCATCCCCCATGGAAACAAAAATCCCTCCTGTTGTGGTATGAGCAATTCCAACCCCCCCTCCTGCAAAAGCAGCCCTAAGGAGCCCCCACAGCATCCCATCACCACCCTAGCAAGCTGCAGTACAACCCATCCTCCCCCCAGCCCCGTTTATATGTCACCAACTAAACCAGGCACAGCTGAGATGGACCCACATAACGATGGGGCTTGTTTTCCCCCCCCCTGGCTCTTTTGGCCAGCCCAGGGCCAGCCCAAAGCACACGGGGCTCTCTGAGCTTCCCGGGGGCTGGTTGTTGTGTGGGGGTTGCAGCACAAACACACCAGTTTGGATGTTTTTTTGATTTAATAACTGCTTCCAAAACCATCCTGGGACTGGGGATGAGAGCAGCCCTCGAGCTTCAGGGCTACAAGTGTAATATCTTTTTTTTTAAAAAAAACATGTATTTTGTCCCTTTCCCTGAGCTCCCCACATGTTTGGGTAAGGCTAAAGCATTTGGGAGACTAAACACAGCCAAGCTGAAGGCAACAGTTTAGGGATGGGACCCCCCCTAGGAGGGGAGAGTGGGGACCTGGGGGTCGTGCGTGGATGGGAGAGCCATGGCTTCCCTTCCAGAGGAACAGAAATGCTTCATCGTTACAGATAAAAGCCTGGAAATGCCACAAAATGCCCCCCTGGAGCATTGGAAAGCCGAGAAGAGGTGAAGGCTCCTCCACGGGTGACTTTGTGCTGTGGAAGATGCTGATGGTGACACTGGAGTTCAGTGTTGGGGTTAAGGGACCTGCAGCCCTAGGGAATACGCTGCTGTTCGGGCTGTAAAATGTGAGATCTCAGCTTCTCCCAATTAAGCACATTATCCACTAAAAAAAAAAAAATGTAGTCACACCATTCCTGACGTTTCTGGGATTTTTGCACAGATTTTTTTTTTTTTTAAATGGAGCCCAAATCCAGCTTGTTCCAGGGCTCTGCCACCCTCACAGGAAAGAAGTCCCTCCTCATGTTGAGATGGGATTTCCCGTGTCCCAGTTTGTGCCCGTTGCCCCTTGTCCTGTCCCCGGGCACCACTGAGAAGAGCCTGACCCCATCCTCTTGCCCCCCGCCCTTTAGCTATTGCTCAGCATCCATGAGGTCCCCTCTCAGTCTGCTCTTCTCCAGCTGAACAGCCCCAGGTCCCTCAGCCCTTCCTCAGCAGAGAGATGCTCCAGTCCCTCATCACCTTCGTAGCCTCCGCTGCATCCTCTCCAGGCTCTGAAGCACAGAGAGATCCTTCTGTCACCGTGGTTTGGGGACCAAACCATCTTTCTCCAGTCCCAGACCCAGCACACAAGCTCTCCTTCGCCCACTCTCCAGGGATTTTCATGGCACAAAACCATTGCGGAGCTGGGGAGAAGCTGGCTCCCAGTGGCCGAGGCTCCCGAATTTGGGATCCTGCCCCAACTCTGCTGCAGCGTGGGGCGGGGGGGACAGGGCTCAGGGAGGACGGGGGGACAGCCGTGCTCCATCTTGCCATCCCCTCGATCGCTACGTAAAACTGTGAAGAACATATGGCCCGGCGTATGCAAATGCATTGTCACTCAAAGAATAAAGCAGAGGGGTTTCTGGTGAATGTTTCTGAGCAGAACAGAGGGCAGAGATGTAAAAAAAAAAAAGAAAAAAAAATTAAAAAAAAAAAAAATGGCAGCAAATCAAGTCCTGAGTAGATCTGCAGTATCTAGGTTACCTTAATTATGTTCAGCTAAATATGGATGCCAATTAATTAGAGGGCTGCTGATTTCCAAAGAAAATTAGTTTATTCTTAATGAGCTAATCAGTCCCTATTTGAAAAAAAAAAAAAAAATGAAATTATTAGATTGTACAAAGGGGCGTGCAGCCACTTGACACGGAGTGCCAGGGTCTGCTCCGGCTGGGATTTATTGGGTGCGATAGTGCCAGGATTTCCACACGGGGCTGACGATCCCTTCGGAACAGGTTGCAAACGGCATCGCGCTCCCTCTGCTCTTACCCCGCTGGGGCCGGGCAACCTTTGCCAGAAAAAAAAAAAAAAAAGGTGATTTGCTGGCGATACCAGTTATTAGCTCAGGATTTAGGACCAGGAGCTAGTGGTGTGTGGATGGGCATCCTCCTGGCTTGGGCTCAGTGGCCAGGGAAGGAGGCAGAGACAGAGGCTGGAGCCCTCCCTGTGCTCAGACAAAGCTCCTGGTTTTCCGAATATTAATAGGAGTCAAGCTGTGCACTGCAATTAAAACGCTGATTATAATTTCTTCCATCTGTAGCTGATTCTACTCCAGAAATTAAAGAGAAAGGCAGCCCCAGAGACAACCACCTTCTCCCCGTGCATGTCGTGTGTCCTCATACGTGGTGTGTCTTCAAGTGACATGGGGTCGGAAAATCCTTGAGGGGAGCAAGTGCAGCTCCTCCCACGTCAAAAATGCTTCCGAGAATGAGTGATTCAGAGCCCCGTGTCTCCTCCTGCAGCCCAAAAGCTGTGGCATGAGGGCCGGATGCCCAGGGATGGGATGTGGGTACCACGCACTGCTGGTCCACACACTGGAGCACCAGTAGGAGAGCATCAGTGCAACCGTGAGGGCAGGATGCCCAGGGATGGGATGTGGGTACTACACACTGCTGCTCCACACACTGGCAGTGTGTGGCCGGCAGTGCCCACCACCCAGGTTTTGGGACCAAAGCAAAGCAAAGGTAATATTTATTTCATGTTCAAGGTCGCTGCTGCCCGGCTTTTCCTCCCAGAGACACAGCTCTGCCTGGCACCGCGTTCTGCATGCCGAGCGCCGTCCCCTGGGGCAGCTCCTGAAGCATCAGCTGAATTTCTGGGAAGTTAAAATGGCAAGAGACGTGCGGATTTCATGGGGGCACTCGTGCAAAGAGCCAGGGAAGGTCTTAGCAAAAGCACAGCGTGGTGGGAAGAAGGGATGCCTGCTGCAAACAGGATGGACAGGGCACAGCACACGGCTCCCGGGCCCTGGCTGCTCGTAAGGGGCTACAGATTGGTGATGGAGGCTTAAAAATAAATCTTAAGCGAGGTGGCATCTGCTGGAAGGCACAAAGCAGAAGCCCCCGGGGTTCTGCAACAGGAAAACTGGGTGCACAGCCATGCCCAGGGTGTGAAATTTGAGGGCTGAGATTATACAGACTAGCTCAAATAAAGGGCAAGGATGGCTACCCGCTGGGCAGGACCAGGGGCTCCACGGGGACTCCCCAGCTTTCGGGGGGCTGTGTCGGTGAAATTCTGGGGTCACAAACCCCAGCAGCCTCTGCCATCTCGAAGGGGCAGGATGGAGACGTGCCCAGCGCCCGCCTGGCCAGCACGTGCTCACCGAGAGATGCCAAAAATGATGGAGCAAAAAGAAGCTTTTAACAAATGTCTCATTTTCTTCCTAAAGGAAAAAAATCCCACTTCCCTGAGGCAGCTGTAAATCCTCCCTTCCCCGCACGAGAAAACCCCACGGGAAGGAGAGCAGAGGCTTCCATGCATCCTGCTGCAGGAGGGGATTCCTGGGATCACAGAATTACAGAATCAAAGAATCTTCATGGTTGGAAGGGACCTTTGAGATCATCGAGTCCAACCATATACACACAGATACAAAAAAAACCCAACAATCTCAGGCACTAGAGCATGCCATGAAGTGCCACCTCTACACGTTTCTTAAATACCCCCAGGGATGGCGACTCCACCACCTCCCTGGGCAGGCTGTGCCAGTGCCTGACCACCCTCTCAGTAAAGTCATTCTTCCTAATATCTAATCTAAACCTCCCCTGCCCCAACTTCAGACCGTTTCCTCTGCTCCTGTCGTTATTCCCTTGGGAGAAGAGGCCAACACCCACCTCTCTACACCCTCCTTTCAGGGAGTTGTAGAGGGCAATGAGGTCTCCCCTCAGCCTCCTCTTCTCCAAACTAAACATGCCCAGTTCCCTCAGCCTCTCCTCGTGTGACTTGTTCTCCAGACCCCTCACCAGCTTGGTGGCTCTCCTCTGGACACGCTCCAGCAGCTCAATGTCCTTCCTGTAGTGAGGGGCCCAGAACTGAACACAGCCCTCGAGGTGAGGCCTCACCAGTGCCCGGTACAGAGGTCACCATCACTGCCCTGCTCCTGCTGGCCACGCTGTTCCTGACACAAGCCAGGATGCTGTTGGCTTTCTTGGCCACCTGGCCACACTGCTGGCTCGCGTTAAGCCGGCTGTGCACCAACACCCCCAATGGAGGGTCGCATCCACAGACCCGCACTCGGGGACCGGCTCCAGACGGGAGTCACCTCCGCCGTGGCCAAAGCTCCTACCTGCTCGAGGGGGATGACGAGGAAGGAGCCCCCGCCGGCGCTCTCCGTCACGATGGCGAGGAAGCGGGCGTTGACGGCACAGAAGTGGTTGTCGTGGACGTTCTTGGTGATGGGGATGCCATCGAAGCAGTGCTCCCGGCTGGCCGCCTTCCCGTAGACGTTCCGGAACTTGGAGCTGCGGTACTGCGGGCGCCATGACATCTGCCAGGCAAAGACACGGGGGCTTAGCCTTCCAAAAATACCCTCGCCACGGCCTGTTTCCCACTCCCTTCCCAGTTTCCAACCCGTGCCCGCAATAGGGATTCGGCCTGACGGGGCACAGCGGTAGCGGTGCAGCCCCGACCTGCAAATATATAACACCCTCCAAAAAAAAAAAAGAATATCAGACGTCTCCCCGGTGCAAGGTACGACTCACACAAGGCATTAAAAGGCTCTCGACTGTTGCAAAATTTAAGCCCATCTCCCGTGCCGCACGCACTGCTTTTATCTAGAGCGCACAGCGCTGCCACTTCACGTGCACATGACAAATGAATTAAGGCTTTTAATGCGATGGCTTGGAAACGGGTTGGTCCGGAGCGCATGAAAGCATGCACCGGGGCAGAATAAGAGCACTGAGACAGGGAGCGAGCGTCGGGGAGCGTGTTCAGCCGGCTCGGCTTATTTGGCATGGATTTCCCCCCGTGGTGGGTAACGGGCAGCATCGCGGAGGCACTTGCTTCAGGCCGGCGAGATGCTCCCAGGGGTCCCACCAGCTGATGCCGGCAGAACAGGGATCCCAAGGATCCACCGGCTCATCCCGCTTCCCCACGGCAAGTCCAAGCGCCGCGGCCGCACGCAGAGCAATGAGCGCCCTTTTGCTCATCATCACTATTTTGCTTTTTCTTTGGGCTCGATGATCTCGAAGGTCCCTTCCAACCATGAAGATTCTATGTCTATTCTATTTTAAAAGAAAAAAAAAAAAAAAGACTGCTTTTTTTTTTTCATTTCAGTCTTCTTTCAAACAACCCTTATGGTAGCACAAGTGTTCATGATAAAAATCTATAAAGATTTAAGGCACTTTGAGTGTGCAGAAGAGCATAAGCGTTTAAGCCGCCTTAGAGCAACTTAAGTACTCGGCTCTATCCAAACAGGGGGTAATTGCACGCCTGAGGACTCGTAGCCACTCACGTTTTCGTAGCCAGCATCTATTGACAAGAGCCTGTAAGTGTGTACTTAGACGCTGGGTCATCTGCTGAGAGCATCTCTGCAGCGCGGGGGGAACACCAGAGAAACGCTCCGGCGGCTGCTCTGATCCTAAATAACTGGGATTGAGCCCCTGCTTCGCCCCACACTCAGCGCCGCGGGCACACGGTTGGGAGCAGCACCTCCTGAATTTGAGAGGAGGAACTTCAGGCTTTGAGACTGGAACTTCAGCTTTAAGGCTGGAAACAGGAGCGTTTCCATCTCTAACTCTTAGGAGCAAGCCCAAGGGTGGGATTAACTCCTGGCTCCGGGGCAAAAGGCAGCGAGGAGCAGCCGAGGGTGACAGCCTGGACTGTGCATGATGCCAAGGGACACGTCGCCGTGACCTCGTGCGAGCAGAGCCCCGCTGTGACGATATTCCTCGCCCTGCCTGCTGGAAACCTTCAGGAGGATCCCCCTGCGCTGCCTTGACCCCGTATCCCACCCCAAATCCCAGCTCTATTTTCCATCCCACCAGCAGCACATACTGGGAGCATCCTTCCGAGGACGCACGGCAGCACCGGGGCTGCACCCCCAGGCTGCAAGGGAAAAGGACACAGATCCTTGAGGATTTAACCCAAAAATGAGAGCAGAGAGACTTTTTTTGGCTGGAGAGGTTTCTGCTCTGAAAAAAAATGCAGACTCGCGTCCAGCAAGGCGCTGTGAATCTTTGCCAAACCTACCCAAGCGGTCAGGGACAGGCAGGGCAAGGAAAAACACCCCCGCCGCAGCCTGAGGAGTGGCTTTCAAGAGCTTCACTAAGCCTTACATTTTCCTTTGTCTGAACAGATGAGTTTTCATATTGAAATTATTTTTTTTATAACATTAAAAGAAGCACAAAAATGCATTTCGATATTTTTTTAAGCTCTCGATTTGCTCCATGATCCTGGGACTTCGACTTTGCTCTCTTCCCTGCTGTCAGTGCCCCTCTGCTCTGGACCGAGTGCATAAAAAAGCCCCAAATTCTACCAAAAAGGGCCGTTTGCTGAATTCTTCTCCCACTAACCTTTTCAGATGCCTTGTAGCGTATCCCCACGCAGGAGAAAACCCCCTGCGGAAACCCCTCCTGCCGTGCAGGGGTAGCAGAGAAGGGGCTCCCGATATTTTCTGCATCCAGAAATTCAACTTGACCAGTTGCTGCCAAATGAAGCGCCAGCACAGACGAGCTCAAATCACCCTGGAGATGTGTTTTTACCCTTAACGTGGGTCCTCATGCTCCCTACCCACCACGGTCCCCAGCCATGAGGGTGATGCTGCTTCCAAGGACCTCAGCACTTTTGCATCTCTTCTTTTTTCCTCAGCCCTCCCTGGTTTATTCTTTCACCAAAAACCGGGCAAGTCTCCATGCCGGGAGGAAGCAATAAGCTTAAGTGGTCTGTTTTGCTGGAGAAATCCAGAGTTTCTTTCTTTTAACCTGGGTCAGTATTTCCTGTAAGCAGCGTCACATCGCCCCGGGGATGCAGACAGCCCGGAAACGCCGGCAAAATCCCTGGCAAGGGGCTTGGGGCTGCCCAGAGCTGACATTGTGTGGCAGGAGGCTCCCAGATGTGTCCTTTCCTGCATTTTTCTGGTTCTGTCAGCCGGTGGAGGCTTTCCCGTGCCAAAAATAGCTCCCGTGCCGCATGGGAGAGCTGGGGGCCTGGGGATGCTCACGGGGGTCCCAGCCCTGCCAGCTGCGGGGAGCATCAGCCTTCGGATGGAGAGGGTTCTGCGGAGCGGGGAAAAGCAGCTGATGGGACACTTGTGCACCAACGCTGATCCTGGTTTGAAAAATAAGAAGTTCAGCATCCTTTGCCCCTTCGCCTGGCTCTGAACCCGGCGCCTCCTGCCAGTTTTTTGTCCCATCACTGGAGCTCAAGAGGCGGGCGGGCAGGCAAAGCCCACTTTCCAAGCATCATCTTCACGTCTGGTCCTTCGGCAGATGGCTTTGGCAGAGGCCGTGCTCTCTGGCTGGAAAGCATCCCAGGGAGAGCGGTGTCTCGCTCTGCTGCGCTGTTTCCACCTCCGGGTTTGGCACGTGGAGGTGCTGCCAGCTCCGGCGGGATCTGCCCATCCACGCTTTACCCAAACCCCTTTCCCCGTGGAGCCCACTGGGCTGCAGGAGGCACCACCCACAGATAAAACCCTAGAAATATTTTCTGGCCAAGAAAACATCACTGGGTTCCCACTGCATTATCCCATTGGGGTGGGTTTTGTGACCGATGTTTCACTTCTGGATTCATGAAAACTTGGAGTTTCCAGGCAGATGCCAGCTTTGTTTTTCCATTTAATTTTACTATTTACTCCTCCATTTATTTTTCCCTACTACACATAAACCTTCTCTTTTGAAGCTAGTGTCATCTCACGGGGCTTCCAAGCATCCAGGGGATGGAGGAAGGAGCAGGAGCCCTTTGGTTTCTGCTGGCAGCCCATGGTGGCCACAGCACTGAGCCCGTGGCAGTGCCACCGGGGACACGACAGCTCCAATTTGGAAAGATTTCCCGGCACCCAGCTGCTCCCGAAGGATGCGGAGAAGAGCACAAACCCACTCACAAGGCCACCAAGGGATCATAAGGATGCCAAGAAGAAGAAAGCCAATGAAAAACCAAGGTGCAAAGGGTGATGCACAGCCTTTACGCTGCAAACACGGCTGCCGACGGGCTGCACGCGGGAAGTCTTCCCAGCAAAACACACGGCTTCACAAGAAACACCCCTTTATGGTGGAAAACTGTTGAAAACAAGTCAAAATTTCTAGCCAGGAGGATGAAAATCTCTTATCCCGCAGCCTCCGCCATCCAGAGTAGAGGGATAGTTTCAAATGGGAAATAGTTTTCTTATTTACGTATTTCTTTCCCCCCCACCCCCAGCGCGCTGCTTTGCAGACTCCTCTGCTCCCCGGGCTTTCCGGGCTCGGAGGGGCCAAGCTGGAGCTCGGCGCTGGACAAACATCCTATTTCCTGGCTGAAGGCTTTTGAAGACGAGGAGGGGATGGAGAGGAAGGGGGGGACGCGGGGATGCTGCGGACACCGGCGGGACGCGGCTCCCTCCGGCACCGAGGATTTTGCAGGTGACGGGGACGTTTCCCAGCCGGGAAGGGAAAAGGCCCCTTCCCCAAAGGAGCTCGACTCGGGCGAGACAAAGCGGGAGAGGAAAAGCTGGAAAAAGCGACCCAGCCGCGGTCCCACGCTGCTCCCTCTGCCCTTCGCTTCCTCCCGGGGGGGCAGCAACGGCGGCGGGGGGCGTTGCAGGGGGGGGTTTGCTCGCAGAGACCGACGTGCCCCATGTCCCACAGGGTGTGGGGAGAGGTGGCCGTGACCTGGCCGTGGTGGCATCATTGTGGCAAGCCCACCATGCACCAGGGGACAGTTTTCTCCCCCAAAACTTAAAGAGACATGTTGCATTTGCTGTCTTCCCCTTGAATTTGAACCCTTGCTCCATCTGCATTTCACCAGCTGCGGAAATAACCAGCATTTCAAACTCTTGGAGGTTTTGTTCCAAATTTCTTTTCCTTCCTCTCCTCACTTACACGCTATTTGCGGGGTGTTGACTTAAATTTTGCAAAATTCTCTCCGTTCAGAACCCATCGTTCTCATTTGCAAATTATTTTCCCCCTATGAATACCCTTCTCTCTGCTCTAGAACAGAAAAATGAAAAAAAAAAAAAAAAGAAACTCGGGGTGAATTCAGGGACGGTTGTGACCCCCCAGCCATCACCCCGCTGCTCTCCGGGAAGACAGAGGACGGAAGACAAAAAAAAAGTCTTGCTAATTTTAGTCCCCGCTTGCCCTGGGCACCCGCATGAAGCCGCAGGCATCTCCGGAGCCCCCAGTTGGCCCCGGCTCGGGTCGAACTCCCGGCAGGAAGAGACCAGCTCCTGTCACCCTACGATGGGCCACATCCAGCAATTCCGGAAGGTATTATCCTGAACATATGCAATGCTACAATATATAATTTTTTTACGAAACTTACTTCTTTGAGTAATTCTCTACATTCTGCTGACACTAATGGGCATTTATATTTTTCCATCACCTCACTCTCGATGGCTTAGAGGCATTAAAAAAATATTATTGATTAATGGGAGTCATTTCCATCCATCTCCAGAATTGCACTAATGTGCCACCATTTCCAAAGTTCATTCTATTTCTGTCTTATTCTTGGACTCTGGTTTTAACTTTCATTACAAAACTCCTCCCTTGTTTTAAGTGCAGAGCATCTCTGTCCCCTCGCTCCCCCCCCAGCAGCCCCGGGGAGGGGAGGGCAGCTCTGCCATCCCGCTCCTCCTCTCCAAACAAAAGAACAAAGCAGCTCATTGAGGTTTCATAATCGGAGCCACGATATCTGCCACCGCCGGGCGTCTGCGCCGAGCTGGGCACCCCGTCTCGGGGGGGGGGGGGGGGGGGAATATCCCTCATTTAGCAAAAATATTTAATTGAAGAAGAAATGCAGAGGGGCGCCGGGTTGTTTCTGTGGGTCATCGCACCGGTTTTGGTGCCGTTCCTCAAAACCAGAGGAAAACACACAGACCTGGAGGTGGGGAAAGACCCCAGGGGACAATATTATAGGCAAGGAGCCCGGTATTTGCAGCTCTGGGTGCAGCCTGCCGCGCTGCCTGGCACCTCTGCGGAGTTGCATTAATATCTTACCCTGACCCGGCTCCCCTGCAAAAGCAGATATGGGGAGAAGATGGACGGGAGCAGGCAGTGTAGGCTGGTTAACACAAGATTTCCACCTACAATAGGGCTGGGTGCAGATGATGATGCTGAGGAGCTGCAGCCCCGTACCAGGGAAGGGATGGGCAAATCTTCTTCTCTGAGAGGATGGGCTGGACCATGCGTGGAGGCTGCAGAGAGTTGACTTCCCTCTTTATCCCCATCTATCCCAGGAGCTACAATATTATTTTTTTTTTTCCTATTAAAGGGCAACAAGCTTCCCCTCACTTTGGATTGTGGGATTTATTAGGGTTATTAGGGTTTCATACTTTCCCGTCCATAAACACATCAATGACAGGTTCAGCAGGGTAAGTTTTGGTAGCCATGATCTTTATCTCCGAATTCTGTTTCTGGCATAAGTGGATGGACCACAGAAGGATAAGAAATAGAGACCATATAGACGGCAATATCTTTGGTGAAGAGTGACTGGTAAAGTGGTCGGTGAAAAATAGGGAAAGGATGCCTGGGTTTTGTTCAGCCCTTACGCTGTTACAGCCTAACGCATTTGGTTGGAGGAAAAGATGCTGCAGCCTCTCCAAGGCTGCATCATGTACCACAGGGCTGACACATAGAACCATAGAATGGTTTGAGTTGGAAGGGACCTTAAAGACCACCCAGTGCCACCCCCTGCCCTGAGCAGGGACACCTCCCACCAGACCAGGTTGCTCCAAGCCCCCTCCAACCTGGCCTTGAACCCCTCCAGGGATGGGGCATCCCACCCGAGCGGGGCCGGGAGCTCCCCGGGGACGAGGAACAAAGCAACCCTGTGGCTGCGGAGGGGACAGAGCTGTCGCGTTCTGGGCACCCTGCAAGCTCCTGCTTCTTGCAGCGTGGGGAAATAAGCTTTTAAGTGACTTTCTCCAGCTGCTCTTCAGTTTTACAGCAGAGAGCAGCTTCAGCTTTTCATTAAAAAAATACCCCAACCCCCAATTTTTTATTTTGCAGGTTTTTCTCTAGGATGGTGGACTGGTACCCACCCTGCAGCCCCGCCATCAGCCAGGCAGAGAGGATGCTGTGGGGCGGGGGGGGATCTGACCCGCGTGTCCCAGCAGCACGCACAAAACCCCCACGGGGACCAGCTCTGCCCGCGTCCCCCAGGGAACATCACTGCCCTTTGCCTGGGAAAAAGAAAAGGAACCAAGAAGAAAAAAACCAGCTCCTCTTTGGAGGCTTTTCTGATCCGCTGGCAGCTCCAGCCTTTGCCTACCAGCAGCAGCAGGCCACAGCTCTTGTCTCAATGTGTTTATTTTTAAATGCATCTTTTCAAGCATCGGGAGTCTTGGCAACAGCAGCCAGGAGGGAGAGCTTGCGCAAAGAGCCCCTGACGCTGCAATAGGCAGTTACACAGCACAGTGGACTGTAATCCCTAAAAAAAAAAAAAAAATCTCTATATCCTATATATAGCGCCATTTAATCTGCCTCAGTCATGAAAGCTTTCAGAGAAATGAATTTCTGCCTTCACCTGTACGAAGCTGAAGGGGTTGACGAGGGGGCTGGGGCAGCTCCAGCAGCTCTTTGGGGTACGGCGATGGCAGTAGCATCCCCCACGGCCTTAGAGAGGTTTTTAATAGGAAACCGGTGCCCTTTCATCGTGACTGTCTGACTTATTGCTCTGCCCATGGTTAAGTACCAGGGTTATGGCTGACTAGCAAGAAAAAAATATTTGCATGAACGAGTGTGTTGAGAAAAGGAAATCCGAGACTCATTTTTCTTGCCTAGAAAAAATGGGGCTTTCAGGAGGAGTTTTGTGGCAGTCCAGGAGACAGTGCCTTCCCAAAAATACATTATTCCCTTTTTTCTCACCTCCTCCTAGCTCAGGAAGCAGTTCTGGAGAGCTTTCCCCATCTGGGGCTTTCCAGTTAAAGTCAAGGCAGAGTTTTGCACGAAGAAAACCAAAGACAACTGAAACCCACCCCCGCATTGCCCCCGTGCCCCCCCTTTGCATGGGGTGATTTTCCCTCTCTCCTCTCCGGAGCCAACACGTCGCCCGCGCATCCCTGGGAGCCGCTGGGCAGAAGTGATTTTCCATCAGAAAGGTCAGCGGTGCTCGAGTTTGACATTTCGAGTATTGATCAGCCGCTAAGGCAATGAAGTGGGCAAAACGGGCAAAAAACAAGAGCTGCTTCTCGGTAGGTCTTACCCAAGGAGATGGCTTCATTTGTAGGGAGCACAGGGCTGCCCAGCACCACCCCTGCCCTTGCTCAGGGATGCTCTTCACAGCTCCCATGTGCAAAGCAGGGAAGAAAGCAACAAAATAGCTCAACAGGGCTTATTTTAGAGGAAAAAGCCACCACTAAACTCGCTGCCACGCCACACTCCTGATTACATCATCTTCCAGGACAGAGTCATTGTCCCCAAAGTCCCAGCAAGGTGGGCACGACCCTGCTCTGGTCCTGATGCTCTGTCTCCAATTCTCCTCCACAACTGGTGAGCATCAGCACTGGGGGATTTAGGAGCCTCGTGGCCAAGGGGGGATTAAACCTCTTCTCAAAGGGGACTTTTTGGCCGTGGGCTTGAGGGGGAGCCCAGGACCCGCAGTGGCCAGAGGCAGGGGACCTGTGGAGCACTGGGATGAGCAGGACTGTGCTCATGCCCTAAACCAACACTGGAAAATGGCAAAACACTGTCCCTGCAACCACTGCAAAGCCATTTCCCCACCCCAACCCTGTCCCCGCTAGCTTTGCTTGAGCAAAGCCACTATTTCTTTCCCTTGGAGGGGAAAAAGCACCAGCAGGAGCCGTGGGCTGCATCAGGACAGTGTCACCCCGAGATGTGTCCTGCCCAGGCTCCTCCAGCCACGGAGGACAGGATCTGCTCAGTGCGTGCCCGGTGCGTTAAGCAAAGCATTTATGTAGGATTTATGCCCCTGGAATCCACTCCCTAAAGAAAAGCTTGAAATTAAACAGCTATATTTTGATAAGATACCCAGCATTGCCAAAATTAGTCATCAAATGCTTATTGTTCCATGCACATTAGATTAGAGCTAAACAAATGCCGATTTTAATCTCTCCAGTCCTCTAATGCTCTGATGCTTCTCAATTCAACCTTGAAAACGGCTTTTGTTCTACGTTAATGGCTTTCATGCTAACGAGGCTCGGTAAGATTTAACATTTAGGCACATCCCGTTCTTCATTTCAATAACAATTCCGCCCCGGAGAGCAACACATGTTCGGGGTGTGCAGGCGTTAATTCAGCCACCAAATCCTGCCTGCAAGCCCGGCTCCAGCATCGCCGCAGGACGGATGCTCTGCGGCCCAAAAGTTTGGGGGTTCGCACCCCGAACTTGACTTAAAAAAAGCAGCCAGGGCTAAGAACGGCCAGGTCTCCGGTGTAAATGAAGTGGTTTTCTCTTTTGTGCCAAGGGACCTTCCGAGCAGGGCCAGCCGGTCGGGCTCTTGGCTTGCTTGGGCTCAGCTGCTGTTTCTATGCATTTCTCTGTCCCAGCCTTATTAAAATGCCCAGCGCGGGACACTCACCAGGCTGCCGTGCTTGCTTCCCAGCACGCTAGACTTGTGGAGGTCTCTCATTGACTCGACAAGAGCTCTGTGCAGAGAGGGAAAGCAAAAACATTCAATTCACCATTCCCGGGAGGCCGAGATCAAACACACAAACCCTTCTCCCGGCTTCTCCCCGTCGCAGGGTAGGGTCCGACCCCCACGGGGCTGCCCCCCCGGGGAAGTTTGGCACCAGCTGGAGCATCGCTAGTGATGGGACACGAGGATGAGCCCCGCCAGCCACCAGCCATCACGCCAACCCCTGCGTCCTCCTCCCCGGTGACTGCCAGCCCCGTTCAGGATAATTACGCACTGCCGCCTACTTTCTTCTAGAGAACAAAGTCATTCCAGCACAAATAGTGTTTGTTCCCGAGACCGTCACCAAACGGAGGCATTTATATACCCGGCACATTCCCTGACTCATGCACAGCCCGGCAACGTGCTCGTTAACCTGTCCAGAAACCCCGGGATCAGCAGCGGGATGTAAAGCAACACCTATTCGTTCGCCCAGGTAAAGTTTGCCGGCGAGTCAGCAGCTTGCTCAGAGCCCCCAGAGCACACCCCCCACCCCCTGCAAAGCACCCCCCCACATTTAGGGCAGGATCCAGCCCCAAACCCCGTGTGGGGACAATGTGACAGGGCAACGGGGCCACAGCGGCTGGTCCATGAAGCCACCAGGGCCACCAGCGGCTGGTGACAGGCGAGGGGCTGGTCCCCGCAGCCTCCCCAGGGCAGCCCCTTCCTTGGGGAAACATAGAAGGGGGGGACGCTTTTTTTCGCTGGATATTTTTAGGGCTTTTGCAAGCATCAGAAATGGGGGGGGCTGCACTCAGCCACGGGGAAAAAGCTGTTTTGGATGCTGCTGTGGAGAAAACTTTGAAAATGGTGACATTTCAAAGGTGCAAACTTTTAAAATGGTGCGATTTCAATTTTAAAATTGGGCTTCTCTGCAAGAAGCACTTGCTTCACTTTTGGAAAAAGGGGGACTAAATCCAGCACAGGCTGATGGACGCTGCTTGTTGACGCGTCCCCAGCCCGTGTCCCCTCGAGAAGCAGCCCCAGGCACTGGGGACGGTGGCCGGAGCCCCCCACACCCGTACCGGGGTGACAACACACCCCGTGCAGTAGCACAGAGCCCCAAAACCAAATCCTCCAGCTGCAGAAAGCCACAGAGGTGGGAGGGGAAGAAGGGGTTTGGTCATTGTATGAGGTCGGTTGAGGATTATATATTGACCACTAAAAAGCAGATTGTGGGTATTTATGAGACAGGCAAAACTGCACATCCCATCACAGAATAACTATGTCGATAATGAGGAATAAAGCTCCCCATTAAGCCTCCGTGCGGCTATTAAGGTTTGGATGGCTCAGGAGTTTTGACTCCAAGAAAACATCGGCAGCGCTGCGGGACCTCATCCATCTCACACTGCCGTGAGAGCGTGGGGGCTCCCAGGCCGGGGTGGGGGACAGTCACACCTCTGCTTCCCCCCTCAGCACCGGTCCAGCCAAGCCCCTGCCCTGGGGGGGTCTCACCCAGACCCCTGCAAGCCCCTCCACGGCTGCCAGTGGGCAGAAACGCCACCTGGAAATGCTCCATTGCCGGCACCAGGGACACAGTCCCGGATGCCATCAGCATCCTGAAGGGGCTTTTTCTTTTACACCAAGTTTTTCCATGCATGTTTCAATCCCTCGGCAAAAAAAAATGTATTATACATGTCCCAAAATAATTAGAAATATTCAGGAACAGAGAAAAAAGCTTCCTCCTTGGGAAGAAGGTCTTTTTTCCTGGTCCTGATAGGGGTGTGATGCCCATGAAAAGCTGATAAGGAGGAGCTGCTGCATAAGGCAGCATCCGTCACCATGATGGGCACCCACACAGGCCTTCTCTTCTCCCCGGGGAAGAGGTGAACCAGCCGTGCTGGTCCTCCTGTTCCTGTTCCATCCCACCAGCTCCTTTTTCACCGTCTCCTGCCGGGATGCGGTGCTGGAGCATCTGTCCTACGGTTCATGCATGTTCATATCACTGACCAGAGACCCCCATCTCCCCCATCCCCACCAGCCCTTGACACGCACCTAGTCCATGGAGCAGGGGAGCGCCCTTCAGCCTGCTCCTGACAACGCTTTGGAGACCCAAATCCTACAGTAACCAGCAAAGCTCCGTGTTTTCTCCTTATTTCTGCATCTGGCTGATGGCACAAGCAGCTGGAGCGGCAGAGGGAAGCTGAGCGGATGGCTTCAGCTCTGCACCCAGCCGCAGGAAACACCTTTGGGCTCTAATAAACACCGGAATAAATGCGCTGAGCGGGGCCTCAGAAAAAAAAAGGGGCACGTTCCTATAAAACAGGCTGTCATGTTCCCATCCCTTTGGACTCATTGCAGCCTTCCGACACCCAGCCCAACAGCTAGATACAAGCGCTGCAGGAGCAGCGGCTGCGCCCAAAGGATGCATTTGGGCTGCCCCACGCTCAGCCCTGACCCAAGGAGCAGCACCAGGGCTGCTGTGAAGCTCCGTGGGGTGGTGTCCCTCCATGAGGAGGTCACACTCAGGCAGGCAGGAGCCCGGGCATCCCCTGGGCTCGCTCTGCCCCACATGCCCGCAGCCCACAGCGCTGCCGGAGCAGCCCAGTGATGAGAGACAGGGACCACAGCACATTGGGATGCTCCATAAGGCAGTTTCCAAGGTTGTGCTGCAAATCCAGATGTCCCTGCAGTGGTTTTGTCCTGTGCTGGCCCTTCAGCAGGAGCGATGCTATGGTTTGATGTTTGATGCTGTGATGATATTAGTACTGGGGCAACGTCCTGGCAGAGGAGAGACCAGGGACACCAGGCAGTCGTACAGCCCAGGGCAGGGCTCCCAGGGGGCTGAGACCCCCTCCCAACAGCAGCACAGCTCTGATCTGTTCCCCCCAAGTGGGGCTGAACTGCCAAGAGCCAGAGTAGACCTCTACTTCTGCACCCCTTGGGGCGGTGGATGCACCCCAGATCCCCACTGGGAACCCTGGAGCTGGGGGGGGCACCCTGAGATGGGATTGTTGGCTGGCACTTCGGGAAAGCCGCTTGTCCTTAGTGCACAGACAAGGAGAGGCACAGAGAGCTCCGCGTTTATCCAACTTGTAAAGAGCAGTAGATTGGTTTTATAAATATTAAGGATTAATCCAATTAACATGGTCTAAACAAAGGACAAAAGACAGATGAACATTTCTGAAGCAATATCTGCCAGCTGAGTTTTTTCCAGCCTGGAAGGAAGTGACTGGGATTTCCCTGGAGTTCAACTTTTCAATGATTTCTTCTTTCTAGGGACCCCTGACTGCCTGGGAAGAGCCTCTCCTCTTCCCAAGCCGCTGGGAAAAAAGCACCAAGTGAGGCCAGATGTCTCCTGGCCATGGGGCTGGGCTGTCACCACCAGTCCCCATCCCTCCTTGACCACGGCGCTGCTTCCCACCCACTCCAGGCACTTCACATGGTCCCACAGATGCCATGGACTGCCTGGGAATGATCCAAAAAGCATCAACATTTGCAATACCGGCAGGGGCCCCGTTTTGGACCATTCTCCCCCCAGGAAACCTTCCGGGGGAGGCAAACCAAACCTCTCCTGGGCCCACGTGCTGAGAAAGAAACACAAATCTCACGCTCGTCAATAAAATTCTGTAAACAAGCACAATTTTCCTCCCACTCTGTTTCCCAACTCCTTCCCACCCCGGGAAGCTGGCGGAAACATCCCGATGAAGCACAAAGCGTTTCTGGCCCCCGGAGCTGCCCTGGGTCACTGACCACAGGATTCAACCCTCCTCCAGCTTCTTGGAATAATGTTTCCTTGAGGATAAAATTATTGCGTGCTTTTTCTCAGCTCGAGAGGTTTTTAGGAAACTCAAGAGGGGGGACAAAAAAGGTCTCTTTTCACGTGTTGAGATGAGCGGGCAACCGAGCCAGGCGCTCGCCCATGAGCGTTACTTCACATCACATCACACGTCAGCAAGAAAATTGAGTCAAGAGACTTGGTTACGTTTTTTCCCAGCCAGGATCCTGCAATTTTAAGCAGAATAAGCGGGGCTGCCTGGTACAACGAGAGAAAGCCTCCAGTGGGAGGATGCCGTATATTCAAGCCCTCCTAAACTCACCTGATTTTTAATTGTAACGAGGTGAAAAGCCACACACGGGTATTAAAGGGCTGGGGGACGGTGGGGAGAAAGGTGGCTGATGGACCCCACAGGTAAGAAACTGCTTGGGAAGATGCTATGGGGTGGGTGAGGGTAAAAAATCAGGGCAAAAAGGACTGCTGGGAGCTCTAACACTTCTATTTTTGTGATAGCCTGAAAAAAATCCTTACTAAGCCCCAGCTTTGTACGGGACATGAACCACAAAAACTTATTTATCCTGGCAAACAGGAGTTTACTAAAGCAGGGAGATAGTGCAGGGCTGAGAGGCTCAGGCACCTCTCTCTCACTTGCTGTTTTCCACCTAAAAAAAAAACCCAAAATGTTCCCCGGGAACGAGCACCCCAGGGTGCTCCTTGGAGCATGGGGGAGCATCCCACAGCCTGGGCTCCGGTGGCTCTTTTCCCATCCCAGTTGCTCCCGCATGGAGCCATTCGCTCCTGGACAGCTTACAAAACCGCAAGGGGTTTTTTTGGAAGTTTGTCCCAGCTGGGGGCAAAAAGTTTTCCAAAAGAGAAGAAGGAAAAAAGGAAAAAAAAAAAAAGAAGACGAAAAAGAAAAACAAACACTATCTAAATATTTCAGGCTTCAGAAAGCCGTTTCCTGGCCAGCACGAGGAAGTGCCAGAGCCTGGATGGATGGATGAAGGTCACCGGACGGCCGGGGCCGGGATGCGGGAGGCACTGACGCCCCCCCCCCCCCCTCCCCGCTGCCAGCCCGCGCGGTGCCCGCCGGGCAGCTGGAGCCCGGACAAGCCCTGCCTTGTGTGCTGGCTCCCGGGAAGGGGGAAACCATCCGCAGAAGCGAAACGGAGACTTTGTTATTCAGGCACAAAGAAAAGCCCGGGGAAGCTCACGGAGGAACGGTTGCGAGATTCCCTCCCTGCCCCGTGATGTCCACGAGTCCAGCAGAACCTCAAATCACGCCTTTTCCCTATTTTTCCTTGTATTTTAGCACACGATTTTTGCACTTAATATAATTACGAGAGCTGCCAAAGCGACTCTCTTTGCCAGAGGTTCGTAGTGAACCGACCTGGAGCTGGAAACCCCCCCGGGGAGGCACAGGCTGAGCCCCCACAGGATGCTCGCTGCTCTCCGCTGCCTGTTCACCCAAGCAATATTTTTCCACATTCAGCTTTTTGGTCACTTCCTTAAAGGATTTGGCATTTCCAGAAGGACTGAGACTTCCACGGGTCTGCTCCCTTCTGACACAGGGAGCTTCTTTGGGGTACAGGGGCCAGATTTTGGGGGGAGGAGAGCTGCTGCGCTCCTCTTGATAAAACTCGCTTTTCTGGCCATGCAACCACCTCCCCAGCTATCTGCAGAGCAACTGGGATGGGCAGGAGGGGCTGCTGGTGGCAGACCCCCCACCCTGGGTATGGCACCGTGTCCCTGGGCCGTTTCCATCCCTCTCCGGTCCCACCGCCCCTCCTGCTGGGGTCCATCGGGGCGCGGGGTCCTCACCTGCCCTGCTCTGCTCCGGGGGCTGGTCCTGACACCCAGGGAGGGACACGGGACTCAGGGAACCGCGGGTGCTCCTCGACCCTGGAAGAAAGGGAAACCCTTTGGTTACAGCAGCCCTGTTGCCGCCTGCCCCACGCCGCTGCCGGGCACGAAGCCTGAACCTCAGCTTCACCAAAAAACCACTCGAGAGACGCTGGGTGCCGTCGCGCACCGGGGCACAGCCACCAGCGCAGCTGCGGGCAGCTAATTCCTAAAGATATTAGGATTAGCACCAGTCCCCCCCGCTCCCCCCAGGGCTCTTATTGCCAGCCCCCAGCCCCACATGGCGAAACAGCTGCTTGTCCTGGCTGTGAGCAGGGATTTCATAGCAGGGGCTGAGCCATCCCTTTTTCCTGGTGGGAACAGCAAGCCCCAAAGCACCCCGTGCAGAGGCTCTGGGTGCTGGCAACTCTGACACGGGGATGGCCCCAGCCTGCCTGCAGCCCACCCCCCCCCCCAAGCACCACGGCCAAACTCCCGGTGCTGCTGGCACAGATGGGTCAGGATGTGACCCCCATGACTCGGGAGCCCCCCTCCAAGCCCTGCAAGGGTGGGCATGCAGGAGGTGGTCTTGTGCGTGGACAGAGAGACCATTATTCTCTTGGTGAATTTATAGCAGCCATTGTGCTGGCGAGGAGCAGGGATGCTCGGAGCAGAAGGGAACCAGGGCTGGGCTGTCCGAAGGGATTGCCATAGCTGCAAAGGGACCCCCTCATCCCTGCATCGCTAATGGCTCGACAGCCCCAGCACCCCTACAACCCCGGGAAACAGCCTTTTAGGTCCTTCCCCTTACCAAAACCAAACAGCATTAACTCTCTGACAGCAATGCCCAGCGCTGGCACCCCCTTGTCCCCAACACAGCCACGTTCATGTCCCCAGCAGCTTCCCCGGCTGCTCCGCAGGGCTTTTTGGCTGGAGGGTGGTTATTCCCCACCCTTCAGCACAGGAGGTGGGTGAGGATCTTTCCATAAGGCCCGACAGCTTGTTTGGAGGGATTCGCACAGCAGATTGTCAGCGGAAGACACAACCCCCCACCCCGAGAAGGGAAAATCCGGGTCCGCAGCCCGGTGGGAGGACGGGGGCTGCGATCGGCACCTGGATGGGGTGCAGCTTGGAGACACAGCTCCCGTCCTGGCATTAAGCAGGAGCAGGCGCTTCCTCAGCTGTGTTTTTAAGTGAGCATGGAGCAATGGGTTGGAAGAACTCATTTTTGGTGCAGCGAGGCGGCCGTCACCCTGCCCTGCTCGAGGCTGCCCAGGTTCCCCATCAAGCAGCGTCCCCATCGTGCTCCCCAGCTGCATTCACGGTGGGACCCCAATTTGGGCTCGGTTCTGAAGGGTTTAGCCCAGTTTCTCTGCTCTCTCTGCAACTCAAGCAACTTCTTGGCTGCTCCAGCACAGCCTCACCTCGGGCAGTTTTGCTCCCAGGGCTTTTCCCAGCGATGCTGGAGGCTCTGCAGAGCGACTCGGTCCGGAGAGCCGCAGCGAGGGGGGGCTTTGCCAACAGCTCTGCGATGAACAAAGGAGCCCAGGATTTCTGGGAGCCGAGCTTGGCGCCGGTCCCTTCCCAGCCCGGCAACGATGGGATTCACAGATTTGTGGGGGACTCGAGCAGCTGGCTCCGTCACGTAGATTTTTTGCCTGCTGCCAGATTCGGGTAATTACACACTGACTTGGGAGATAGGAATCCAGGATTCGAGTCCTCCGAGCTCTCTGCTAGCTGGGTAATGAATTGAACTATTCATCATTTGATAAAATTTCCATGAAAAGAAGAAGAAGGGGGAGCGACCCTGCGTCACATTCGCAGGGTATGAATTACAGCGCCCAGCGAGCCCGCCGGCCACAGACGGGCAATGTTAAAGCGCCAGATTAATGCTGCATTGAATGACAATTAAAACTCATTAAAAAGCTGCAGGCCAGACAAGTTGCCTTTGAGGAGAGCAATACTTCTCGAAATGGGGAGCTTCCATTTTTAGACTCAAAGCGGCCCGTTATGCTCATTCCCAACCCCCAGAAACCCCACCAAAGCTGAAGATTAGTGACCGTCCACGCTGTTGGGAGACAAGGGGACTTGTTCTGTCCTTTATTAACCATTCAGTACTAACTGCCTTGTTCCACCCCGGGTCCAGCTGGTCAGCAATGAGACCTCGTTACCCTCTTCCAGTTGTGGCACCACGCACCGTTACACGGTCTTCACCCATCACGTCCTCCGGAAGAGCCACCATCCCTCCCACCTGCCTCAGACCCACCTCGGAAATCCATTTTGCACAATTATTTATTTATAAGCAACGCCTGCCTGGGCAGCCCAAACGAGCGAAGCTTTTCCAACTGCCGTATGGCTGAACTCCGACTAAAAATATATGGCAGCTTTTATTTTAAGGCAGCAAGAGGCAGAGAAAGCCCCGCTCCTCCCGCACCCTCTGTGGGTTGTTTCTACCTTTCCTGGTGCCTCCGTGCCCCTCTCCCGCCAGGAAGAGCATCTGCCCTTTGTCACAGCAGCTCGCGGTGACACGCAGTCCTGTGTGGGGACCTGGCTGGGTTCAGGGTTACAGGGGCCCTATTGATCTCAACACCACGAGCGAAACCCCACGCAGTGACAAATCCCCTTTATCTATTTGCTAGAGATGCTGGTGAGTTTGTACTCCATCCATTAACAGGAGTTTTATTCATTAATATGAATATATTTGCAGTTAATATTCGGAATTAATATTCGGAGCCGTTCCTCAAGCATCAGAGCACACACAGCGCTTCATCAAACTCCTTTTGAGCAAACCTCCTCGAGAGGACTTCACCAGTTCTTTCTCCAGAAATAAAGCCGAGCTGTGCTGCCCAAAGCTTAATTCCCGCAAAGCCCTTTTCCCTGGTAACATGGCCCAGTGCCTTCAATCCACCTTCCTATTGATTGAACCACTATCAGCTTTTCCACGGGATCAGCGTTTGCCCCAGACACTAAATCTACCCTTAGCAACAAGGCAGAGGACGCTGCCACTCGCCACCAGGAGCGTCATGGCATGGTGAGCGTAACCTCCCAATCAAGGGCCTCAGGGGTAATTACTATTTACCCGTATTAGGACGTCATTTATTTTACTGCGTTTGATCACGACAGGCTGCAGTTGCAATTTCCTCTCTGGGTTTTGGTTTTGGCTTCATCCGCTCTCTGAACTGTGGGGATAAGCCGTTATTTAGGCAGTGTGGCTCGATGACTAATGCCAATTAATAGATAATAAAGCCAGAGAAGGCCATAGGATAATTCAGGCTAATGCACACCACGGGACCTCCCAGATGGCATCCCCTTTTAAACTGCGTCTTTTAGAAAAACCTCCAGTCATTTAAAAACTACGTTCCCCAAATTAACATGCCCCCAGGCCCTCAAAAACTTGTGTTCACGGTTAATTATATTTAGGGCTTTGGAAACAGCCTCTGGCGATGGGTGGGAGCTGGAAGCACCCGTTGCCATACCAAGGGACTTCTGCCATGCCTCTGCCTGCCAAAATACGCCCAGCACAACCCCTCCCTCGGAGGTTAAATGTGTCTACCCCCTCCCTGACCGAAGGATCCCCACTTGGATATCCCCAAAGACCCTTTCGATAGCAAAAGAATTGGGAGAGCCCGGCCGTGGGCTCCTTCCTCCCGCTTCTGTTCTCCATCCTGTGACCCACACCCCTTCTCCCCTGAGCCCCCGCTGCCCACCCGCCCTCAGCCCGGCTCCGTGCTCTCCCCGCTCGCCGGTACAGGGCAGAAAGTCATCCAGGGTGAGGAATTACTCAGCCAGCCCCGCTAAACCCCAGCCGTCGCACAATTCCCTGTTTGCCATGAGACCCCAGCAACTGGTTGCCTGTTGCTTTAGCTTCAGAACACAGATCCTTTCCTTTCCTTTATACATCACGCATTTGGGCTGGTTTTCTGTTTGGGAGCAAGAGGGACCAAACCCAAGCCCCAGACCTTGGCAGGACCAGGGATGAAGCTGCCCCTGATTCCTACAGCATCATCTCAGCTGAAGGCCACCACCTCGGTGGCTTCTTACTGCAGAGCCTGGAGAAAGCCATGTCATGCCATGCCAGGATGCCGGGGAGGTGTCACAGAGTTTGGGCAGATCCCCAGGTGTGGGGAACCTCTTTTTGCATTTCATTTACTTCTTCTCCATCCTATTTATAACCTGTTTTAACTCTCCCGGGTAGCAAACTCCCCCAAAAGAGCGAGGTACGGGGATGCGCTGCGGCTGCTTCCATTTCTTCCCGTGGGAGGGAAGCGGGTGGCTTGGGACACGGATGAAACCAGCTCGTTTCACATACCGACAGCAGATATTTCTGCCCCCTCCTTGCCTTCCCCCAGTCTCCCCCACACCCCAAGAAAAGCTTTTTGTGCCTCCCCGTGCCTTGAGCTTGTGCTAGGACAGCTCTGCCTGGCGTTAGGCACCCAGACCCGATTTTCAAATCAATTTTCCTCAAAGGATGAGTTGCTCAGGAAGATGTGCAAGGTTTGTAAAACCCTACCCATGGCTCCCGTTTCCAGCACCGCCTGGGACGCAGCCCCAGCGTGGGAGGAGTTGTTGCAGGAACACTGTAAGTGCCTGTCCCTGGCAGCACTGGGAGCTGTGGGCTTTTACTGGTTTGAGTTAGACACCATAACTGGTTTTAGTTAAGACACCTGCTGCTGGGCAGGATGCAAAGACCCCACAAGTCCTCCAGGACTCTGCCCTATAAAGGGCACACACACGGTCCATAGTCCCCAAACCTCCTCATTCCCCCCAGCTTTGGGTCACCGGTCCCTTCCCTGAGTCCCCGCCTTGCACTGACTCCTGGCAGCCAGAACCACACAGAAGAAGCATCTCCTCCCCCAGGGGTGCTCGTTCCACTTTCTTTTTCCCCCACCACATCAGCCTGGGCCATACGTGCCAGCCTCACACCCAGGGGAAGGACTGGAGAATGAAGGACATGTTCCCTGTTCACCACCTCCGGTACTGGGGTCCGTGCCCCGACTTGACTGGAAAGACCCTGGTATCAGTGCCATGGCAGGCGAGGAGCCTGCTCTTGGGTTTTCCTTAGCTTGCATCAGGATAGTCCTTATCGCAGGAAACAAAATCTATCGGGTGTGTTAGAGCTTCACAGGGCTTTAGCGAAAGCATACTTTGTGCAGATGACAGATTTTCCCAGTTCTCCCTGAAAATTAACAGTAAAGTCCTTCCCCATCCCACTGAAGGTGCTTTCCTTACAGCCCTGCGGCCTTTTCTCAACTTAGCTCTGAATAAATCTACTTGCACTCAGGAAAAAACTGTTAATGAGCACTACAAATTAGTCAGCCTGGCTTAAAACCGTAACACTCGGTATCAGTGAGTTTGTCGTTCTTTTAACCCAATTGATCTTTCCAGTCCATCCATCAGTCCCTCTCTCAGCACCCAGAAGAGCTGGAAACACATTTTTTTCTTGGGGCCAGATGCTGGTGGGTTTGTGGAGCTGGCGGGGGCTGCGGGATGGCACAGCGCAGCACGAGGCACGGGGAAATACCCAACAACAAAAGGCAAACGCTGGTGACCGCCCAGCAAAAGCCAAGCAGGGGAAATGCAAGTTATTTGCTGAGGACAAAGACAGGAGAGAGCGATTCCTCCCCAGCAGCCTCTTCACTGGGGAGCCTGGGCACACACCAGCGGCGGCCCTGGAGCATCTTCAGGCTCAGGACATCCCCAGGATGCTCGTGCCAGCACTGTGTCCCCTGCTGCGTGTCCCCTCCCGCTGGGGAGGCCAGCGACATTTGGGGTGAACGGCAGCTAACAGAGCACAGCTGCTGCTGCCATCCCCGCATGGGTCCCACCTCGGAGCTCGGAGAAGGACCCCAACAGCTTCAGTCCCCTTTGCTTCCACTCTGCATGCGCTAAATTAGTTAATTCGGTGCCGTGCCCAATGCCCCAGCAAGTCTGCGCTGGGGGGGGGGGGAGGGCTTCCCGAGGCAGGGGGGCTGCTGTTTCACTCAAGTATACGAACTATTAGACTCATCGGCACGACCCCATCCTCGTGTCGGGGCCACAGAGCAAGAGGGAGGGCTTGGGCCAAGCAGGTCCAGCTTGGACCACTCCGTTCCCAAAGTCCCACGGCTCCCGCAGTCCGGAGGCAGCCCCTTTCCTCCGGACGTTGCCGGATCACGCACGAATTCAGCAGGATGCTGCGTGCTCCAGCCCACCCCGCTGGCACATTCACCCTGGCACGACCCCGACCCACTGCGGGATGGGGCGAGCCGGGGGGGTGACGAACTCGGCTCCCCGGCAGGAGGGATGGAGGGGATGGGGAGCAAGGGGAAACGGTCCTCAGAGAGCAAAACCTT